>NW_024883042.1:0-141886 GCF_019059575.1 Amphibalanus amphitrite | reverse complement strand
CGGTCTAGAATTGCTAAAAATTGAGTTCAAAAATTTGACGTCATCAATTTTTAACAGTTTTTCGCTATAACTTGGCCAAAAAAAGAGATATCGATCTAAAATTTGGTATGTATATCGAAGAGCGCAGGGACTATCACATATCCGGTGTTTTCGAAATTCGAAAAATTTTTGGAAATTTTTTGAGTTTTTCTAAAAAAATCAATTTTTTGATTTTTGGGGGTCAAAATCCAAAAATTTCAAAAATCCGAGATAGCAGTTTTGTAGCGCCGTTTTTTCTCTACACAACCACATAAAGAACTTTAAAATTGCTTGTGAACTGTAGAATTGGTGAGCGTTTCAAGATGTCATGTTTTTTGCTCATTTTTACTCGAACATGACCTCAGTTTGACCTCAATAACTCCTGACCTGAGGTGACCTGTGACTTGAAATTTTAGTGAAGGTGTCAAATTGATGTCCGGTAAGGTACCCAAAATTTGGCGGCGCTGGGCGCCGCCGTTTTCTCGCTATTTAAGAAAAACCACAGGGGGGGGGGCCAAAATGGCCCCCCCCCCCATCAGGGCGCGGGTTAAGTTGATAGTGACTTGCTTAAGCCCACGTTCTGTGACCAGCCGACTCAAAATTACAACGCAACCTGCATAGCATGGAAAAGTATTCATTAGCCTATATTCATGTTCAAAAGTTATCTTAATCACTCAAAAAATAGTCGTTTTAGAGGAAGTTGAAATTTGTCCCAATTTATCTGCCCAACCCTGTACAACGCCTGACAATTAGGCAGGAGGCTACAGAAAGTCCACGGGCGCGTCCCCCACCCCGACCGTTGCTGGGGAACCGGTTCCAGCCATTTGCAGGCTGTCTAAACCGCAAAGTGTTGTGTTGAGGACCGGGAAGGTCCGCGTAAGGGAAGTCTGTTCTACGAGCGAATAGAAATGTGACGGGGGAATCCATGGGCCTCCCGTCTGATGCTATAGGTTGAAACAGAGGATGTAACGTCAAATTTCCAGTAGCAGGACTAGATTTCGTAAGCTGGACTGGAACGGGAATATTCATGGGTACGGGACAATTTGTGAATCGAGCACGCATCGATGGCGGAACTGGACGGCTGAAACGAAAGGAGACGACTGCAATAAATGCCTTGGAAAAGTAAAAAGCTGAACCATCTTTTGTTTACACATATTCGAATTGAATGTTGTTTGATGTGATATGTATAGTATGTCAGATCGCAAAACAAGATATTTTGAAATTGAATCGCAGAACTCACCTAAACAAGAAACAGAACGAGTTGTAAAGTATATAACACCTGTGTTATAACACCTGTGTCAGATATGGGACATATCGCTATTCTGATAGTGCCGTTTATAAATCAAACAATACAACCGGTTTTACGGCAGCATGATACGGTCTTCAGGCGATAGGAACATGTTATTAATCCATCGTGCATTACGGTATCAGAGTGATAACTATAAGGATACGCCATCCTTTCAGCATTCGAATTACCTATCGGGGTAAACAATTCATATTGCATCAGCATGCCGTTTGTTCTTGTTCTGCATTACAACAGGTTATTGGTGTACTGCAATGAAGCATCAACATGACATATGCAATATGGATGTCTATGCCTATCAGCTCTTGAGCTTCCCATTGAGTCCCATTGTATGCCTCCATAAGCACGTTATACCTATAGTGAATTAAAAGCACAATTACCAACAGTCTTGCTCATATGCGTTGACTGTAGCACAACATTTGAACAAGTTTAGTTCATTCATTAAATGATTAAAGGTACTTATGCAGAATTTTACTGATTTGTAAACGGCGTCCCTGGCGCTATCATAATCGGAACGTCAGAGTGGCAGACGGCGACCTTTGAAGATCGCTATCATAAGTACAAAAACTACTCGCCTCCACACACAATGACCTCGTGCCTGTTTGCATTTCCAATCCTGAGATGGCCTTGGTGATATGTCATGCGTCAACTATGTGGTGTGGAATACCCCTCGCCCGTAAACGGCGATCTGCCACCTTCGCCCATGCAGGGGGGGGGTTGGTGCGACCCCCCCCCCTTGGCGTTTGAAAACGGAGCGTCGTAGAGCTTAGCGGAAAAGACCAACGGATTGCTCTCAACGAGATCTCGCGATTGGTGGTATATTTTTGGTCCTAGGTCAACATTTGACCTACTTTTGACCGGTCAAAGGTCAAATTTTCGGAAAAATAGACTTTTTCAAATTTTCCGCGGCGATTGCGGCAAAACGGTGGGAGATATCGACTTGAAACCTTCACTATCGTGTTCCTTGATCAATTCTCTATCGTTTGGTATGTATTTCGTTTCCCTAGCTCTAAAAATGGCGCGTTGGGAGCGCCGGAAGTCGGCAAGGTCACAGTCGGCGGCAGAAATTCGAAAAATCAAAATTTAAATTTTTGAAATCTGATTGTGTTTTTGGATTTGGGATGTCCATTTGCTCCCTATAGAAGCTAATATTGCTGCATATTCCCATTGAGGTGACAAGAATTAGCAAAATAGTGGTTCGGGCGCTTTTCAAAAATAGTACCGGACGCTGTTCCTCTTGTGACGTCATAGCTCCGTGACCTGACCTGACCCGGTCAAGTTTCTTATACCATATGATAGCCAATACTTGCCCCAACATGCATGGGAAGTTTCATCACGATCCATCAACCGATGTCCGTACCACCGGCAGGAAACCTCGGGCGTTGGCACTCAGTTTGTGAAAATCCGGCCGGAGGCTGTTCCCTTTGTGACGTCATAACTCCGTGACCTGACATGACCCGGTCAAATTTTTTTTATCAAAAGATGCGCAAGGTTTGCCCCATAAGGTACCCAAAATTTGGCGGCGCTGCGCGCCGCCGTTTTTGCACTATTTCCGAAAAACCTCAGGGGGGGGGTTGCACCAACCCCCCCCCCCTACATGGGCGAGGGATACGTCTTGTCCAATTACGGATCCTTTGTGAAGTGCGTGCTCCGTCATCTAGGTGTTGGCTAGCCGGGGGCTCGACGTCGAAATCCTGACGGACACATCCCTCTGAACCTGAGGAGCGGGAGGACGCGCGGTAACGTCGACCGTCACACCGTGATGGACGCGTCACGGCGTGTGGCTCGCCGTCACGGCGGCCACTGCCGGTGTGACTCGCCCGCCGTGACGCGCTGTGACGCGCCGTAGCGTGACCCAGCGGCACGTGACTCGTCACACACTCGGAGCTCGGGCGATCAGCAAGGCTCGCGCCGCACTCCGTCTCCATCGGTCGCGCACCACAGATCTCGAAATGGCGCAGCTCACTCGGAAGATGGGTAAAACGATTCCTGGGAAAAATTCACAATAGCAGCGCGACTGGACTGAGGAAGCTGGGCGGAAAGAGAGAGATTTACGCGCTTGTTTATGGCGTGGTCTGCTTTCCCCAGCCGAGCTCTGGCGACTCCCGGGACCGGGTATGAAATACGAGGGACGCTGCATTGTTCGCCGTTCTGGTTCCGATTCCCCCGGTACCTGAGACGCAGACGAAATGGCGCTGTTTGTTCGAAGAACTGATTTCAGTGAGCTGCCTGCAGTGATCCTATAGATGGAACATCCGAATTCCGAGCTGATTATCAGATTTATGCACGGAGGATGTAGATATGAAGGTGCAGAAGGAGGAAGATACTGCAAAGCATTTAATCGGTCAACTGTAACCAGCCAAATCTGGCAGCAATATCGTGCTGTCAAACAAACCTCACTATCATCTGGATCATATATATCGTGACGTACACAGAAAGCAAACATAGTTCAATGTCGGGCACATGAGCAGCATTGAGAGCCGCTTTTTACTGTAAACCTCAATATATATTATTTCGGTAATCGTATCTTATGCTCCTGACATATCTGGCTTATACATGGCAACAGCTCTGCAGGCATTGGGGACTCAACAGCTTTCTTCACTCATCACCCGTTGGTGTAGATAACATGTCAATAAACTTTAACACGGAATAGGACTCTGATCGAGACATCTGCTCGCCAAGTGGCATACCAACAACAAGCACCCCGTGCCGGCATCGGATCTGGTTTTCCCGGCCAGCCCTCACTGGATAAATAGGCAGCTATCAGTGATCGATCAGCTATCGCCCATTTTCGTTCATATCTCCACCACTAACAAGACCGCACACACGAACACATTATCTCAGCCCGCAGGTGTGACAACTTTCTCACTGGCTGAACACGACGCACCGGAATCAACACCTAGAATAAGTCCACCTTCTTCTTCAGCTGCTGCTGCTTCCACGTGGGTAGAGCGCTGAACGCGTCGCGGCTCATGCCGAAGAGCTCCTCGAACACCTCGGGCGCTAGGTAGCGCTCCTTGATGGACGGGTCGACGTCCTCGGGCAGCAGCTCTGGGTCGTGCTGCCGCAGCGTCTCCAGCTCGTAGACGGGCAGCTCAACGGCCTTGGCGGCGGCCACCGTCACCTCGCTGATGCCCTTGTTGCCGGCAGACACGTCGCGGCGCACCGCCTCCCAGTCGGGCTGCGACTCCCACAGACCGTCGTCCCAGACGCCGAAGAAGCCAGTGAAGGTGGGTGGCTCACAGCCTTGCTTGACCCGCACGATGGGAGTGCCGACGCCGCGTCCTGCCGGGTCCGTGCGCAGGTACTCGATCGCCGTCTTCTCGGCACGCTCCCGCTCTGTCTTGTTCGAGCCGGAGCCGATCCAGATGAAGATGGTGTTCCAGGCATCCAGCAGCATCACGTCCGAGGGCACCAGGTCATCCTGGATGAAGTCGGGAATCTCCTCGACCAGGAACCGCCCGGAGGCGTTGGAGCACTGGAAGAGACGTGCCGGCTGCATCTGGTCGGCCTCGGCCAGGCGCGGGCTGCTCGCGTACGGCTCCAGGCCGCCCAGCTTGGCCCAGAAGTCGTCGCGCTCCTGGCCCTCGTAGATGATCTGCGGCTCGCTGTGCATCTCAGCAGCGATGGTCTTGGCCATCTCGCGCTCGTCGCCGGTGGCGCCCTTGCCGCACCAGACGAACACCTCGCCGCCGTGGCGCAGTACGAAGCAGTCGTTGGAGTTGAGCGAGCCGGCGCGGCAGTCCACCTGGACGGCGTGCGTGTTGTAGTTGGTGGTGCCACGCACCTGCAGCAGGTAGGTGTCGCCCACAGTGGTGTTGTGGCCGCCGTTGACACCTTCGGCGCTTTCAAAGGCGGACGAGACGCCACCCGAGTAGACCACCATCCGACCGCCGAACATCGCCAGGAAGTGCGGCGGCTCCTTGCCCTGGACGACGCGCACCTGGACCGGCCGGCCGCCGAGGCTGTCGTCCAGCTCCACGGTCTTCAGAGCTGCGGTGCCCTGTTCGTCCTGCGCCGAGTGCGAACCCAGCCAGTAGTAGATGATCTGCTCCTCTCGGCCGCGAGCATGGTAGGTGTACAAGATCACATAGCAGTCTCCTGAGAAGAACTTGCCATACTTGTCGGTGGGCACCGGCTTCAGGTCAAAGTCCTCCACGCGCCAGATCTCCTTCTTGCCGGTGCCGTCGTCCACCATCTGCGTGTGCGCCGCCAGGTCCGGGTGCTCGTGCAGCGTGGAGGCGTCAAAGCTGGTCTGGATGGTCTTGGCCACCTGTCCAATAGTGGCCTTCTTACCCAGCCCGGTGGTGGCATCCTTATCACGCCACGACTGGAACAGGCTCTTGAAGTCGGTGGGCTCGCCGCCGTCAATGACACGCGTCACCGGTGTCGCTTGGCTGTAGTTCTTCTTCTTGATGAATCCCTGAGCGTTGCGCATGGCCTCTGCACGCTCCTTGTGGGTGGCGCGTCGTCCCACCCACACCCAGATGCCCTGTTCGCCGTTGTCGATGATGAACGTGTCATTCTTGTCCAGGTCAGACTGTAGCAGCGGGCCGCCCTTGACCTCCGTGACCTTGAGGGCGCCGTCCTCGTCGCTGCAGCGGTAGAGACGGATGTCCTCCGCCACACGCCTCTCCTGCTTGTCGTCCGACGGCGCAGCGGAGGCGGGGCGCACCGAGCGGTCCGACAGCGGCAACAGCTTGTTGAAGAGCGCCTTCTCGTTCTTCGACATTTCGGCCTCTTTGCCGCTTTCCACGACGATGATGTCGGCTCCGCCGTGGTCGTCCTTAATTGACTGGGCCGTCTTGGCAGCCTGGATCCTCTCCATGTGGTTAGCCTCCTTTCCGGTCCACACGTAGACGGCCTCGCGTGCGTCCAACACGAACACATCGCCGTCGTTGAAGTGTTTCCACTCGACTGAGGGCAGCTGTCGGATGACCGGGTGGCGGCGACCCTTCACCAGGAACAGGGTCGGCGTGAACTCGTCCGTGACGTGCGTAAAACCAGTGGCCACGCCTCCGTCCAGGTGACGGATGCCAGAGGGAAAGTAGGAGCGGAACCGCTGGCTCTCGTGACCTTCCACCTCACGGTACTGGACCGGCGTGCCGCCCAGAAGGTCGTCCAGCTCCACCGTCTTGTAGGCGGCCACGCCCGCCTCATCCTGCGAGGTCTGAGAGCCCAGCCAGAAGTGAATGCTGGACGTGGTCGGCCCGGAGGTCTCGTGCACCTTGGTGCCGACACCGCCCGGCTTGCGACCCTCGGACACGTTGAGGATGACGTAGGAGTCGCCGCGGTAAAACTTGCCGTACTGGTCGCGAGGCAGCGGCACCAGAGCCATCTTTTCCACACGCCATATCAGGAAGCACGTGGAGCGTTTCGGGATGGTGCGGAATGCCGGGTCGGTGGAGGCCATGGCTGCAGCAGGTGGCGGCGACAGCTGGCTGACGAGCGGCGGCGAGCGGCGGCGAGCGGCGGCGCGGCGGGTCACAGGTCACACGCTGGCCGGCGGCTCGACGGCGGCGGAGTGGCGCGCGGCGCCCGGCGGCCCGCAGCGATGGGCCGACCCGCCGATAAAGATACTCGACACGGCGGCAGATAGCAGCTCGGCGCCGCTCGGGGTCACTCTCTGCCCGGCTGGCCCGGCGCTCCGTGGCCGACACTGACTATCACACTGAGCGCGCTCGACGGCGCCGAACGCGGGCCACTGACGCGGCACCAGCGGGGCACTGGAGCGGCTCGCCGGCCGTCTCCTCTCACTGCGGCGGCTCTCGTCCGGCGTTCACAGACCCGCCGGCCGGCCGGTGAGCGCCGCGCCGGTGTCGGGACTCGACTGGGGCCGGCCGGGCGTGCAGGCCGTGCCGCCGGCCCGGCCCGGCCCGGCCCGTTACCCGTGCCTGGACGCCGCCATGCAGGCGGTCCCAGGGGGCGCTGACGGCAGCGGTACGCATGCACGGCTGTGGAGGGCGGCATGCCGTACGGCCGGCCAAGGTCGGCCGGTGGGCGGCCGCCACTGCCACCGAGAAACTCCCGCGGCCAGGGTTAATGGACGTACCGGCGGCGCCGCTCGGACCTCTCCGCACCGGCCGCCGAGGGCCGCGCCGCCGGCCCGACCACGGCGCGTGATTTACGAGCCCACAGACCTGCCCTGGAGCAATGTTCATACACTGAAAACAATTTAACCCAAGGCTGGCGAGTAAACCGGTGTTTTACGGGTACCCCTATCCGCAACCATTTTTAACCACCCTCCCAGGAGTAGTGCTAGGTCCCATTGCGGTGTAGTCGTACTTGCTCTGAGCGGATATAACCGCTGTCAGCGAACAAGTCCGCTGAGGACAGGGATGACTACCCTGCAATGGGACCTTACTGTACTCCTGGGACGGTGGTTAAAAATGGTTGCGGATAGGGGTACCCGCAAAACACCGGTTTACTCGCGGGCCTTGGGTTAAATTGTTTTCAGTGTACCGACCGACACAGACGTCAGGCCAGTGAAGTATTTCATAGTCAATATTTAGATAAGTGTCACCGATACACACCCTAGAGATAGGCCAGACGACAGTCGGAACAGACAATGAAATAAAGCTCTGAATTTGCGCTAGCTGTTTGCTTGTGATGACGGTACACTTTTCGAGCGCCAATTTTAAGGATCTCACATCGGCCCACAGGGTGGAGCACTATCAGGAACTATCAGACAAGTCGTGATCAGTCATTGTCAGCTGATAGAGATGGCGCCACTAGCGCGTGACGCTAGCAGCACGCCCCGTTCAGGATGTGCCGACCCGACCGCCGCATGGTGCCGACTCCGAGCCCCTGGCGCCCTCCTAATGGCCGCACGTCAGCGGATCGTGCCGGGTCTGCAAAGGGCGTCGGACAAATCACGGTGCATGGGCCTGGCGGCGGGGCCAGACACGTGGCTGGCAGGGCATGTGGCACGGGCTGGGCAGGATCGGGGGACCATGGAACTGAGGAGGGTGTAAACTGAACACTGAGTGAGAGGAGGGGGGTGACCGAATTCCGAATCTGAACAGGGACTGAATTCGGAACGGCGATGGATCGAAAGCGAGACTATTTGCGAGCAATAGTCCTGTCTGGCCTTGGAGGAAGGATTTAAACAAAGTCAGTGGACAGGGGACGAGTAAGTGTTCGACACGTGGCTGAGCTGAGTGGTGTGTATGAGGACTGGGTCAGGGCTGAGAATTGTTAGGGCTGCAGAGAAGCCAGGAGCAGAACAGGAGTCACCAGCAAAGCACCACCGGCCGCCGCTCACCGCCGCGCTGGCCTCGACCCCGAGCCGCCGTCACGGTGCTGTATTTTCCCATCCACGCCGGCACCGCCCACCGACCACGCCCCTCCGTCCCTCTGTGAAGGTGTCTCGGGGTTTCTCCTGCCCGGCGTGACGCCAAAGTGACGCGCCATTCACCTGCTGAGCCGGGTCGTGTGACGCGTCACGCTGTCGTGACTGCCGCCGCGACACGTCACGGCGCGTCACGACGCCGGTAGGTGGTGATTTCCGGGGCGGCCGGACACGGTGTACAGGTGGACCCAGCCGAGCCACGAGCTGTGCCGGTGGAGGAGCCCTCGTGTTCCGGACAGGTGGGAGGGCGGATGCCGCCGTCCGCCGCCGAGGGAGGGTGACGGTACGGGGCGGAGACGCACGCGGTCCGTCACGGTGACTGGCAACACAGGGAAGTTAGGACAGAGCCGTTTCCGGGGTGGACTCCGTCCGGTCTTGCCCAGCCCAGCACGAGTTTGCGTCTGGTCTGACCCGGTCCAGTTCAAGTCTTCGTCTGATTTAGCCCAATCTACCTGGAGCCTTGATCCATCCGTCTGACTGGGAGGCCTTAGGTCTGTGAGTTGCAGCCTCGGTTTCAACAGGGAGCTATTTAGTATTAGTGGTAGCCGACTGTCGTGCGTTGCAGTCATCCAGTCGCCTTGTCTGCAGCG
Source organism: Amphibalanus amphitrite (assembly GCF_019059575.1). Lineage (NCBI taxonomy): Eukaryota > Metazoa > Arthropoda > Thecostraca > Balanomorpha > Balanidae > Amphibalanus > Amphibalanus amphitrite. The sequence continues at coordinate 132,624 of NW_024883042.1, read as the reverse complement.
GAACGAGCTATTCAGTAATCAGCGTTGACTGCAGTGACTGCATACTTTTTCAGTTTTTAGGTAACGTAAATCATATTTCTATCATAAGTAGCATCTCCATTTGCCTATGCATTCCAAGGAAGCTCGATTTCCTCAAACCTGTTTTTACCCTACCTGATACCGGAAAAATAAATATTGCATCGTTGGTAGTAGGAAAGTTATCATAAAAGTATTGCTATTGTTCGTCAAACTATATACCGGCGGCAGTATAATTAGGCAGTACTGACGGATAGCGTAGATCGCTGCTAGTTTGACCAGGCTGGGAGCCACAGTGGAGACACCGGAGCCATGCGAGGGTGACTTTCACCGAACAACGATCTCTGAAATAGGATCAGCGCGTGTCTCTACGTATTGTGTGGAAGCCCGCACCACAGTTGTCTTCTGAGAAAGGTCGTGACTTGACAGTCTTGGCGAAAGTGGACACACCCCTCCACTAATTGGTGAGGCGTAGAGTTGAGTGGATATTTCTCGAGTCAGATTGACATTCGAAAGAGCGAAACACATTTTCGTTTTGATATTTTGTTTCACTTGTGGTTATTTCAAGCAGTGCAGAACAAGCTTGTCCCTATTCATTGCAATATCTTGACAACTGATGAAGTGTGTTTTACATTGAGTGGACACTGGACAGGCATAGTAGTTATAAGTGCCTTGAGAGCCAAAAGTAGCTAAGTGAACTCTAACCCTTTATATCGGGCCAATCCTTGCTTGCATGAAGCACCCTTGAACATGATGTCCTTGCATCAGCTGACGATTCATTTGATATCACTGCCTCACGTGACGGTTATCCACACAGGCAGCCAAACTCCCATTCTGTCTGTCTGTCTGTCTGTCTGTCTGTCTGTCTGTGTCTGTCTGTCTCTGTCTCTGTCTCTGTCTCTGTATCTGTCTCTCTGTCTCTCTGTCTCTCTGTCTCTCTGTCTCTGTCTGTCTGTCTGTCTGTCTGTCTCTCTCTCTCTCTCTCTCTCTCTCTCTCTCTCTCTCTCTCTCTCTCTCTCTCTCTCTCTCTCTCTCTCTCTCTCTTCCCTTCCCGTGACCATATCATTGACCTATAGGCCGGTGCAAAGCATACGAACAGAAAACTGAGTACACCCCCTCCCCATTGCGGTTTGCGGTCCATTGTCACAATCTTCTGGCAGTGACGGGGGAGGGGAGGGTAGAACGAACCCTATCTTATCGGCCAGTCAGCCGCGTGCTGTACTTACAGGGGTATGAGCGTGATGTCATCAGATCTTGGGGAGGGGGCACGGCCGAGCCTTGAATCGGCTTAATCACGGTAGTAAATGAAGGGAGCTGGATAAAGGTATTTCATTTGAAACAGGTCTGCAAAGAGTCCCAGATCAAGCTAACCATCACTCTTTATTCTTTGATGTCAAGTGATTGATTGAATCTGATTACTAATATGTTATGGAAGGTAAGCATATTTCTATACATGGAGGGCACTAACACCACAGTAACTGTAGTGCAGTAAACCCATGGTGATCCAGCACCAGTGCCGAACCACTACTCCGAGCCACCATTCATGTTGAAATGTTGCGGAGCTCCCTGATGTTGCCGCAGTCAGTTTTGTGGCTGTGACAGTCAGCCTTGACCTACCCCGACAGTGGTGTCTTTTAGTCTAGTGGATAACTCATGGACCAACCGCTGCCCGCGGGAGCGGTCTGGAGCCGTGGGAAGTTTCGGTGAGAGTCATGGGACCGCGACCGCAGGCTATCGACAGGCAGTTGAATAAAGCGCCGCGGTGAGTGGGCAGTGATACTGCGGCATGAAATCATTGAGCCCGTCTAGCCACCGTTGATAATCCACCAAACTCCTTTCTTTCTTTCTTTCTTTCTTTCTTTCTTTCTTTCTTTCTTTCTTTCTTTCTTTCTTTCTTTCTTTCTTTCTTTCTTTCTTTCTTTCTTTCTTTCTTTCTTTCTTTCTTTCTTTCTTTCTTTCTTTCTTTCTTTCTTTCTTTCTTTCTTTTTCTCTCTTTCTCTTTTTCTTTCTCTTTCTCTTTCTCTCTTTCTCTCTTCCTCTCTTTCTCCCTCTCTCTCTCTCTCTCTCTCTCTCTCTCTCTCTCTCTCTCTCTCTCCTCTCCTCTCCTGATAATCCTTTCCTGTGTACTGCATTATATGAGAAAGAGCAGGAAACTGTTCCAGATGCCTTCCTGCAATTCTTTCAACGGCACGCTCTCGTGGGAGCTTCAGACGTGCTGGGCGGCAAACAAAATCGTCGCCTCGGGAACAAACAAAGCAGACCGTTTGTGTGCGACACTCACCGCCAATTGTTTGAAGTTTAAGCTCTGTCGATAAAGTGCGTTTCACTGAGGTGGCTCCGACGAAAACACCGCTTTTGACTACACAGAATCGATACTCGCAACCGTTTTAAGAGAGCAAAATATTGCTCAGGTGTTTTACAATGTCATAGCCTCTTATGCTATCGGCGAAGCGAGTTAGCTACTTGTTACCCGCACTCTTATGATTTCGATCGTCTTTGTAAAGCCCCACCTCAATTAGGAGTCAAAACTCTAGGGATCCTTTTCCTTTCTGTGGCATCGATGGACACAAAATGGCCGGCAGCACCGGCGATGGTTAACGAGCCGTCTGAATTTTGATGAATCGACCCATGTAGCTTTACTATCAACTAGTTTGACAAACTGAAGCCATGCTATTGACGTCAAGCGAGTGACGTAGACTACCGTCTCAGTCGCTTCAGTCACGGGGCCCATTAGGTCGACCAGGAAAGGCTCTCCGGGCCATATCTATAGCTGAAGTCACTACTCCGTGACATCATGTCTGTCCCTCCCTCACCCTCACCTCTGCCCCCGGGGAACTGACTCACCGGTCATGGGTCGTTGGCGACCCGACTGTCCCCTGATCGGAGGGATCAGGTGACAGCGAGGGGTCTGAGAGGGGTCCCCTCGCCGGAGGGCTCGCAGCTCCCCGCGGGATTCCGTCATCCGTCTTCGCTGACGGCGCGAGCCGTGCGCGAGCCGAGGGCAGGGGGATGGTGCGACATTATAGTCTGGCATGGCCCCGGGAGCGGGTACCGGCTTCTGTTTTCCGTCAAGCTCCTTCTGATGCGGAAATCTGATCACTGCAGCTCACCGCCTCCCACGCATGGAAGTTATATGCTGCACCATGCGGCTTGCAAGAATCACCAGGACGATGTTTTCAGGCTTCATGGTGTTTTTGCGTCGTAGCTGTCACAAGTCGTGGCTCAAGTTAGTCATTTCCGGAAGTTGAGGTAAGCGAATAGTTGTGCAATTATCCGGGAAAATTCAGCTGTATAAAATGAAGGATATATTGTGTATGCCGAGGCTACTGTGCAAGTTGCTACGATTACTCAAGGAAAGGTTGCATGGTTTTGTATGCAACGGATAATTGGATACCTATTACCTTATCCAGAGGTAAACTAGCTATGGCAGGAACACATGGTTTAACCCTCGCCGGCACAGGGGGGGGGGGGAGTTTGATGCAACCCCCTAAGGTTTTTCGCAAATAACTCGCGTAAAAAGCGGCCGATCGCGACGAAACTTTCAGTACCCTCGCATTGATCAATTCTACATACACCTACCCTGAAAATTTCTTGACCCTGACCCAAATGACCTTTGACTTGTGACCTCTTTTCCGAGACCATGTTTGGCCGGAATCGCGATTCGGCGTATGTCGGCTCGCATTGGCCGCGCGTTTGCAAGCTTTTCGTGGTTTCAAACGTTCAAACATGTGATTTGGTGTTGCTCCCATACTTTAGGGTGGATGTCAAGGTCACCTGAAGGTCAGGTCAAGTCATTGACCTTTGATCATCGTGACCTCGGTTCACTTTTTTGAGTTTTACATGTTTCTAGGCTAGTTTTTAGAGCTGAATTCAAATTAAGCAACCATTTGAACATTAACGAAGTAGTTTTGTTGCCTTCGTAACATGTTACGAAGCTGTCAGAGGCGGTTGACACGTATTACGAATACCCGTCACGACCCCTACCGGTTGACCTGACCTGACCTGACCCGACCTGGTCTAAATGCTCAAAGACATCATCTCTGATCAAAACTAACACGATATTCGTGATCAGCACCCCGAAAAAAAACATAGCAGCCACACTTTACGACTTTCTAACAGGTCCCGATTTTCCGGTTTTCAGGTCATTGACCTGACCTGGAAAGTCACCCGATGACTTAGGACCTTAAAGTTGGGTATCATCGGCTTCCTCTCGTGACGGGCAGCACGCTCGTTTTTTTCCGCGAAGCTCTAGCTCGATCAGGGGCCAAACGCGAGGGGGGTCGTACCCCCCCCCCCCCCTTGTGCCGTCGAAGGACGCAAAATAGCCTGTGCCGGCGAGGGTTAAGCCAAAGCTTCTCTGTGTCTTCCTGACCAGACTAAGCATATAATATAAATTTCGGCATGCACATTCCACCAAGTTACCTACTCCCTCTCAGTTATAGTAAGTCATTTCTCATATTTTAATCATACCGCTATGTATTTTTCTTTGTTCTTCTGGTGAAACTCAAGTCGAGGGTATAGCACCGACTGACTAATCCCATATTTCCCCGTGGACCCTCATCGTCTGGCCACAGACTCCGACGCTGTCTTGGCCGGCCGTTACCGTACCAAAGTTGGTCTGGCTGCATCCCATGGGTGGCGGCGTCGACTGAGCCCCTATACATCCGGTGGACCAGACGACAGACAGGTAGCCTCTGTGTTACGGTCTCCACACCTCTCCAGGGAGGTAACTTTGACGTCCACCGCGGCGCACTGTGGTCTCAGTGCCCAACTTACGGACGGCCGCGCCCTCCCTAAAGGCGATGGTCGGTGGTCGCTCAGCTGCCGACAGACAGGGAAGACGGGGCGGGGAGGGGACGGGCGGGTCACGAAACCGGGGACATCTCCGTGATATGGGAGGGGAGGGGAAATATGGCTCTGATGGTGGACATCACACGCCAGTATCGGCCGTATCAAACGCTGAACTTTGGCGTACTGACGCGGGGAGCCGGCCAGTAACGACCTATTGGCTCCGTGGCAGGTCTGAGAAGATAGTGAAGTTAGAGGTACGTGACTGGACGCCTCCTTTGATAGCATTTTCTCGTCTCGTCGGTCCCTTTAATAACAGGGATTTAGAGGAGGAGAGACTGTCTGTCGATGAAACAAATGGTCTGTTCGAGCTTTTACGACCAATTAGCTAGGTGTTATTTTGAAGCTGTTACGGGCCAGGCTTTAGTGTGGTGGTTTATTTTGTTTGTAAAAAAAAAAAACAACAACAACGACATGTTGTTTCGTCAGGCTGGATTTCGGAGAACAAGCACGAGATTTATAAGAAAAGTATTTTTTATGCATTACTTAATTTGCCTAATATGGGACACGATTAAACAAATAATCAGCTATATAAATCAGCATAAATGTTAACCCTCGCCCGTATTGGTGTTTTTCCAGCCACGAACGTATAAGGGGGGGGGGGTCCGTTGGATCCCCTCCCTTGCCGTTTCGCCCCTGATCAAGCTAGAGCTTCGCGGAAAAAACGAGCGTGTTGCCCGCGACGAGAGAAAGCCGATGATACCCAATTTTAAGGTCCTAGGTCATCGGTTGACCTTCCAAGTCAGGTCAATGACCCAAAAGTCGGGAAAATTGGGACCTGTTAGAACGTTGTAAAACGTGGCTGTTATGGTTTTTCGGGGTGCTGATCACGAATATCATGTTAGTTATGATCATTGATGATGTCTTCATGCATTAAGGGCAGGTCGGGTCAGGTCAGGTCAGGTCAACCAGTAATGGTTTTGCCGGGTATTCGTAGTAGCCTCTGACAGCTTCGTAACATGTTACGAAGGCACCAAAACCCTACTTCGTAATTGTTCAAATGGTTGCTAAATTCGAATTCAGCTCCAAAAAACTAGCCTAGAAACATGTAAAACTCGAAAAAGTGAACTGAGGTCATCAAAGGTCAATGACCTGACCTGACCTTCTGGTGACCTTGACAGTGACCACCCACCCTAATGCATGAGAGCAACATCATATCCCATGCTTGAACGCTTGAAACCACGAAAAGACTGCAAACGCGCGGCTAATGCGAGCCGACATACGCCGAATCGCGATTCCGGCCAAACATGGTCTCGAAAAGTAGGTCACAGGTCAAAGGCCATTAGGGTCAGGGTCATGAAATTTTCAAGTAGGTGTAAAATTTATTAACGCGAGGGTACTGAAAGTTTCGTCGCGATCGGCCGCTTTTTACGCGAGTTATTTGCGAAAAACAGAGTGGGGGGGGGGGGTCCGTTCGACCCCCCTATACGGGCGGGGGTTAATAAAATATATATTATATGCAAATGTCAAAATAACCGGCATCTGCAACCCACTCAAGAGAGTCATAACATTATATGATATAATTGGCGGCCACTTGAAAGTATGCCCTTGACATGCTGTGTTTCCCAATGGCCACAGTCCACACTGTCAGAGCCTGCTCCACTTATCGGGTAACGAGCCGATTCCCTCCCCAACGGACCCCACCAGATCACCACACCACTGCATGGTAACTCCGGTCGAGCGTGAAGCTGTCTGTTCGACCCTTTTCCTTTTTTGAACTCTAAATATTGATTTTGTTCGATTTGATCACATTCAAAACTCGAGCCTGTGTCTATCGTCAAATATATTTGCAACAGTTTTTGATTTGTTTGTTTTAATTGCAACGTTCCAAAACAAATCGAGGGAAAACAAAGCAAATATCGACACATCTAGTTATGTCAGAGTTAAGCCATTGCACTTTATTCTGTTATGAGGCGCTCAGTCATGATCCTATCCCTAGCTGAGCGGCTATATAGTTTCCGGTTCCGCATACCAGCACGTGTTAGGTCAGTGAAATTGGGGAGGGGGGAGCATCCGGGTCATTTGACGGGGGACTTCAGTTAGGGGAGGGAAATAGAACTCAGGTATTGTATTGTGTGTCGGCAAAGGAACCCATACGATACCCCTTACCGTGCTTTGATTGACGATTTATCGCGTCTATACAGGTGCGTCTACTCAAAGGTCTCTTCCCTTTTCGTCTGAGTGCAACTGCAGACTCTCTTCAACGGGCTCGAATCGTGAACCGGGCCTCGTGATCACAGGCCATAGGATAAGGGTTGAGCAAAGGTTGAACCACGGCACAAAGAAAGGCTGTTAGGCTGAAGCACCATTTGCCCTATATAACTGTCTCCGTCAAGGGCGTGCTCAATCTCACGAGAGCTACCGGTGAGGGGAGGCGAGGAGAGGGGGGGGGGGGGAGAAACGACGCAGGTAGGTATCCAACCTAATACAGACATCGGTGACTCATGATATGCTGCCTCACGCTGTTCGAACGTGACGGTCAAAATGAGATTTGCGCTCACATTTGTCGTGTGTTATTGCCATTGTTTGGACTAAAACAACGTAAATTTGTAAAAACGAAGTCAATGCGATGCAGCCAGAGCCGCTCATGCATCCTAAACATCTATAGAAAAATGACTCCGAAACTCTTAGGTGACAATGCATGACCCTGAAAAACAATAAGTTACCTTACAAGCTACCTATATCTGCTAGTCATTCAGCTTATTTCACAGGAAATGATAATTACATGTCATGATAATTTCTGCTTTTATCTTCCAATATATATACTTCGGGCTAGTCTGCGTCGTTTCGACATTTGTTGGGCTGAGGTAGCCCTCAAAGCCCAAGGGTATTGGCCAATGCACAGCCACTTACCTCTTTTGTCACCGACAAACCGTTTTATCCGTCTCGTAAACAACACTCAGGGAGCTCGAACAAAAACGGTGCTCTCTGATTGGCTGGCGACTGGCCGTGAACAGGCGCCGATCCCCGGTGTGAACGTGCACAGCGTCCCGATCCGACCGATAGAGCCACTCCGGGTCGTTTGTGGGGCCGCTCGGGGTCGTTTTGGTCCGCTTGGGGTCGCTTGGGTCCGCTAGGGCTCGTTTGGGGTCGATCGGGGTCTTTCGGGTCCGTTCGGGTCCGCTCGGGTCCCCTTGAAGTCACTTGGGATCCCTTGGGGTCATTCAGGGTCGGTTGGGCCCGGCATCCGTCGGACCCACCCAGACAGCCAGCACATGCCATGGACAGTCTCAGCTACCGACACCACCACCACAGCTGCCGAGAGCCCGCGTTCGCCCCGCGTTCGCCCGGCGTTCTCCCCGCGACTCCCCACCACCACCGCCAGACATCACATTTCGCAGAGCTGCAGGGACGTCGCTGACGGCGACCGATCGCTCATCGGGTAACGGGACCGTCACGAGGGTCTCCCGTCGGTACCGACCGACGCCCGTCGACGGCGACGGCGGCGGAGCGCGACACGCGGCGGCGGCGGCGGCGGCAGCGGCGGCGGCGCTATTGTTGTAAAGCTAGGGCCATCCTGTGGCGGACGTCCGGTGGTATAGGGTAGGGCGACATCTCTGGAAGGGGAGAGCTGGGACTGATCCAGATCCGACTGACTTTGTTGGACTGACTGACTGGGTTCCCGGACCACCCACGGGGGAGGCGGGGGGAGAGGTCGGTGGGCGGTGGCACTCTGAACTTGGGGCGCGTAGCGCAGTAGGAGACTGTGTTTTGATATTGTCAAATAGGCCGGGTGGCCCGAGACACATGACGTTGTCAAAGCGTTGTGTCTGCGTTTCTGAGAAGTGTTTGCTTATGGTCAACATTGACAATGGGTAAGGCACAGTCCGTTCTTTTAGCTGTGTTCATATGACACAATGAATGAAGTTATGTTATGACTTATGTCAAGTCAATTTAACTAAAGTAAAGTGGTATTGCATGGATAATATTTGGTATTGATGGCAGAGCGTTAAAATCATCTGTAAAGGATGTTGTCGAATTTTCTAATAGAATATCAAGAGACAAAAGTTCATTGGTAGCACGAAGTAAAATAGCCTTGATATAAGTAGCAACCTACCTACCTACCTTGCTAGTACCTAAGTCCTCCGTGGACTGTTGACGGCACGCCATTTAGGTATTTCCTTTTCTTTTCTGTTATCAGCTTTAGATTCACTGATACGAATTCAGCAAACGAGACCAGGGAAATGATCTCGCTTTTCGTAAAGAATCATATAGGTGTTTTCTTTTCAGTTTCTCCGCGCACTTATCAGTAAACGGCAGTTTGCTCGACACCTGCAGGCGATCTGAAACCATAGGTACTTATATGTTCCGCCAGGTGGCAGGGTAGATCGGCCGCTAGAGGCGCTGGGGTTCCCCGGTGGCCCACTGTCTGGGGACCGTCGGCGGACTGAGGCTGCTCGACAAGGGCACCCAGCCTGCTACCATAACGTCAGCTAATTGGCAATTGTCCACCATTCCAAGACATAAAACGGAGCCGTTAAAAGAGCGGGCAACCGTTCATTTGTGATCGAGGCCGCCAGTTGGCTCACTGCCCGGCGCGTAAAAGCGGCCAGACCTAAAAACTATTGAGATAGTCCAGATGGCAGGCGGTAATTTGCACTTTCCGACGTAAAAACGCTCCGCCTGGCCTTCACGAGGGCCAGTCAAACACCACTGGGCCAAACGGCCTGAATCAAATTGTCAAATACAATATAATGAGCGGTGTTTCGGTTTTATTTTTACCGTCCTTCTCGGAGGAAATGAGCTTCCATTGGCCCAATTGCCACACACGGGGATAAAAGCCGCTTTCGAAACGGCTGTCAGTATTCAGCAGGTTCAAGTTCGTTCAGTGAGAGCATGAACATCAGGTACGTCTAGGCTGCATTTAGATAAGACGACTATTGCGCAACGCCTGAAATGTCACACCCACAATTACGGCTATTGAATTCCACTCGCTAACACTCAACGTTCGTCCTCCAATTCAGCCACTGTCATCACACATATGGTGCACATCCCGGCAGTGTCACAAGTCAGGCCTGTCTCTCTCCATCGTCCCTCTCTACTGACACGGCTCACCGAGCTGAACGCTGTCATTGGTCATCATCCGGCTCCTGATTAGAGCCCATTATGTGATTGGCGACTTTTTACGAGGTGCAGTCGGGGCGGGGCCGGCCCAGACCCGTTCCGGCTTCTGACGGTGGCCTTTGTCGCTGGAAATGAAGTCATTTGGAGTTGTTTGTCACTGACCACGCTGTGAAGCTGGCCGCCCATCCAACTACTCTGTTTTGCTTTCGTCCGTGCGATAACAGTTTCCCGCGTTTTTATGTCGCGTATAAATCACTGGCATGTTTTCGTATACTTACCAACTCTTTCTACGGAGTTGGTTAGAGATAAGGACCTATCTTCAGATGTTTTTTGTCCTGACCTTGGCGAACTGGCTATTTGAGATAAGTTTTGTGACATCCTAAGTTTACGTGGGCTGTTTTCCGTCTTCCATCTTTATTCGGTATTAAGATTTTACATTTATACGACCTACTTCAGGTCCTACAAGCCTATACCTACCAATGAGCAGAAATTACATATATCGATAGGTTATCAATTGAATATATTTGCTAATGTTTTCATATTCTAATAGGGCTCTCCCTAATCTAAGCATTTACAAGTCTGTGTATCTGTGTATCATATTGAAACCATTCCTTTTCAGCTTTATTTAAAAGAAAAGCAAAACGAATTTATGGGATATTCTTCGTCATTCCATTTTTGAATTGCTTTAACATCACCCTGGAACGGTTCAACATTCGCAACCAATAGGTACTGCTCTAGTTACGGCTAATTACTGCTCTTTTTATTGCCCGTTGCGTTAGCCGAAACCGTTATACGCGTACATCGTTCTCGTTCATGAGACATGAATTTGTTTCCACCAGCCCAATCTGGTTCCAAAGTATCTATCAGTAAGGGCACAGCAAAAATTTTCGCCTGTATTCAACATGAGGCGATTGATTGCGATAAAAACTGGTCCGGCTGCGCATAATGTGAGCGGCTATCATCGGCACGGCCGTGGTCCACCAGTCAATGGCCCAGAGAAGGATTAACCGGCCATAACCGGCCGTAATGGCCCCGTTAAAAACAGACTTCCTTATCCTAACGCCGCGCCTAATCGTCACACCAAGTGGTCCTTAAAGGAAGACTGCCACCTTCAAAAAGTTTTCTCAGATCGGCCTATGATTTATTGCCTGGACAAAACAAAATTTTAGAATTCACCTGACAAAGTATCATCACGTGAATCGCGAAAAAAAATTGTCGATTATCATACAATTATCAATCGGTTAATGTCTAGCGACAATGTTTACACATCACTAGACTTCAAGGTCATAAGATTATTACATTTTATTTGAAAAAGTAAGGTATTTTATGATTTACTAATATATGATTTCATAAGAAATTGGCCATGTTTAATTTATTTTGTATTTTAAGTTCGTAAAACATTTAAAAATCATGGCTCATTTGGAATGGGTCTGGCCCATGTTAAACCCCATTTCCCACACTTTTTTGGAAAAATGAACTACTGAATATATAAGTTTAACTTTTATTTTGACACTCCAAAATTCTTCTCTGATCTCGAAACAATCAAAGTTTTGACATATATCTACCAAAAGATAAGAAAATTCATGTTTCAAAGTTATCGATAAACAGTAGAGATGTCGGTTATCTTGGACTAAAAAAATGGCATCAAACTGAACTTTGGTCTCCGATTTCTCGCAAACGGGTTCGAATTTCGGAAAACCGACTTCAGTCTGGGACATAGGTGGCTCAGCTCTAGTGAAAACCGTTTTGTGGAAAAAAGGTGGCAGTCTACCTTTAATGGCTTCAGCGCCATGAATGCACGGGTTATGGTAATGTCCTGTAGCATACGCGGCAAAAGTAAATGAAATATAACGAGCATTGCTTTTTTGTAGTGAACAACTTTGGTCGTTTCTTGGAGCATCTAATATAAATAGGTGAAGAAGCCTGAACTTATCTTTTGGATACCTACGGCATGATTCAGACCATAAACGCCAGCTGATGTATAGCGAGTGGCTACGCTGGTAGTGGGGGGGGGGGGGGGGCGGGTCAGGGGGAGGAGGGCAGTGCTGCCATGCGCACTGCACATAGCGCATCGCTCTCTGCGCAGCAAACACATTATACATTGTCATGACTCAGTCAGTACTGGGCCCTCAAAGTGGGTCAGTCGGTCCAACCGGGGGTCATCACAGGATGTAGTGCCCTCTCGCCCCCCCCCCCCACACACACACACACAAATACAACGGAGAGAGGAACAGGGCAAGGGCTTGAATGGAACAGACGATACCAGTCGGCCTTTCCGGCTGTGCGTCTGTCCGTCTGTCCGTCTATCCGTCAGCCCGTCTGTCCGTCTGTCCGTCTGTATATCTGCCCATCCGTCCGTCCGTCTGTCCGTCTGTCCGTCTGTCCGTCTGTCCGTCTGTCCGTCTGTCCGTCTGTCCGTCTACCGGTCAGTAGATATGTCGGTCTGTCCGGCTGTTCGTCTGTTCATGCGGTTGAGTCATTTGCTCATATTTAATGTTTATTGTTTATGCAACAAGAGTACGCAGCAGACAGCTATAATTTCGTTACAATCCGGGTGAGCCAGGACACAGCTGCAGGGTACGGTGCGGGGTACTTGGGCCAACAGAGTACGGTGCATACAGCCAAATTCTGTCCCAGTCCACATGTGAAGCTCTTGATGCACAGCCGGTCCCAATCTAGTCCACAGCTGACACCAAATCAGCACACAACTAGTTGATAACATAACACTGTCTCCCAGTCCACAGCCAACTAACTATGTCTCAGCCAGTCACACGACCATAGGACCTTTCCCAGTCCACAGCCACCAGTCCATTGGAGACCTTTTCCAGTCCAGTCACTAGTCCAAGGGAGGACCTTTTCCAGTCCACCGGCCCTGCCCCAGTCCAAGTGGGGGCGGTTACATCAAAGACGGTCCAGGGCTGTCTGTGTCAGTGACAGCAAAGAGGCTCAACACCGCCACCCTCTTGGCTGAGAGAAGGTGGGGCCTGAGGAGAGGTCGCGCCCCGCCCTCTCCCTCTCGTCGTCCCTCTGGAACCACCGACCGTCGCGTCGCTCTGGCGTGCCGTCCTCTCCAACGACCCTCAGCGGACGCAGAGTTTTACAGGCTTGTTTGCTTTTTTATCGTCGACTGGTGGTCAGCGCGGGCCAGCAGCGGCAGCCGCTGTCAGAGGCAGACCCTCGCCGAGCTGAGGGGGAGAACCAGGGGAGAGGGGGTGACCTTGGGGCGACACACTGCTCTCCTATAAATCAGCTGTCCGAAACAATACAAGCAGACAACGCCGCGTCCGGATTTCAATGTAAGCCACTTGAAATAGCAGTATAAATCATGAGAGGGTTCTAAAATATCTAGAATGATATGTGGAGCATGTAGGACGTCGCTCCGTTCTGTGATGTGTGGGCGGCACAGTGTTTACTGCGGTGTAGCCGCTCGGTCAAACAAGTTGGCCACGCTCTCACTGATGCAGAGCTGGAGGTATGTGCTGTTGCAGAGGGCAATGACAGGTCCTAAGAGCCGTGCACAGCGCCTGGTGTCTGTCAAGATCAGTTTCTAATTATGCTAGAGACGCAACGCACATCTCGGCATGAGCTGGTTCGTATTTTTTTTTGCAGTATGCTATTTGATACATATTTGTAACCGTTAAATAAATTTTCATAATGAGTAAACAGAAACAAAGTTGAAAATCACTTCAATCATTTCTTAGACAGATTTAGCATTCACAAAAAGGGTATCCGTTTAGCTACGAAAGAAAATGTGCCCATAAGTGAGCCTATTATGTAGTAAAAAGTAATTATTAACATTTATGTCATGATTATAAATAATGTAGCAGATATCGGCACTTTCTAAATTATAGCCGTTATCAATAGGTAAGTAACGGTAAGTAATACCTATAGCAGCTAAAGGCTGGAATGTAGTTAATAAAAAAACACACATTGATCATGATCATTGATGGCCACTTGAAGTTGCCATCTTTGCATGATCTGCCATAAAACTTTGAAATTGAATAATTGAATGTTCGGAGACTGAGAGGCGTTACAAGCTGAAAGTTGTCTGAAAACTAACACCATTGTAGCGGAAATGACACGACAATGTCACTCGTGCTTTCTGCACACGCCACACATGCCTACTTCAAACTTTATGTCCATTGAGCTGCCACTGACGTTGGCACTTACGTTTTGCGTGGTTTGAGCCTTGATGAAAAGTCTGATAAAAAGCATTTCAATTTGAATGACCGTCTCTGCAGCCCATGGCAAACGTTCATCTCATCGCTCGTGAGCCCGCTGTTATTAGGGCTACTCAAGTTCGATGGAGGTGACCGTCCAGCTCGGAACAGGAATATTGAGGGGTGAGGACGTGGAAGATTTGCGCGTCCTGAGGATAGGACACAGCCACAGAAGTTGCCGATGCGTCTGCCTGTGGCTGTCTGATGCTGCCACCTAGCGACAATCTAACGAACCATGAGCCCGTGCCCGTCGCGTCGGCAGCCCAGACGGTTGAGATGAAATCCGGCTCAGGGGCCCTCTCTCCCCTGTCTCGGCGGCACTCCTTCCGCGTTTTAGGCGTCCCGCCAGTGACAGTGCACCTTTCCGGCCGGTCCTGTGTCATTGCTGGCTCGTTTTATCGCTAGCCGCTACAAAGTGGCTCCTAACGTAATGACATGATGTGGAGATGGAATTAAATTGATGAATTACTAGGACTTACTCCACAAGGAGATCGAATGGGTCGGAGCGCTTTCAATATGTATTATACATATCGTCGTCAGCGAATCAATAACGGGTCGAATCGAGTCGGGTATCGAAGAGGTTGCACGAGTGGCACGAGTGGCACGAGTGGCACGAGTGGCACGAGTGGCACTCGATTCGACCCGTTATTGATTCGCTGACGACGATATGTATAATACATATTGAAAGCGCTCCGACCCATTCGATCTCCTTGTGGAGTAAGTCCTAGTATTTCATCAAGTGGCTCCTAATTAATCCCGGCCCGGGCTGGCCGTGAACAAAGCACCACGGGCGGTCGCAGCGCCGAAGGCTCACGATAGAACGGCCAACTTTGAATTTGTTGTGTCACTTTATTAATGGCATCGGGATGTGCAGCATTATCTGCGGCGGCGTATTTTAATGCGGCGCATTGTGGGCTCCCAGCGCCGGGTCGACGGTGGAGGGCAACGACAAAGGATCGGCGAGGTGGCGCTGTCTCCGAATGCAAAAACGGCCCGCAGGAAATTCCGGCCTCGCGGGGCCTCTGGTGGAGCTCTCCACTGGACTGAGGTGATGGTGGAACGGCAAGGTGTCGGTGGTTCTACCGGTTGACCGTTGGGGCCACTCGTGCAACTTGTTGAGCATTTGTTTGAGCATTGTTGAATTTGGTTATATACGGCGCTGCTGGATCATCACTGCACTGCCATAATTTGACTGCTGTTTTTAATGTCAAATGGCACAGCCAGATATATAATAGACATTAGACCAGAGACTGCACGACTATAGAGAGAAGGCGGTACACAGTAGACAATATACGATAGACAATTACTACAAGAAGGCAAATTAGCCAACAGACAGCAGACGCGATAAAGATGAACCGCCGAGATGCAGTTGCTGTCACGCAGCACAGTGGCCGACCCAGCTCTGGTCACCTCTGACGTCAAAGGGCCTCTGAAGCTGGTCTGGTCTGCCGGAGCCGACACCAACCCTCCCCTCGCCCAGTAACTGCCCGGCCGTGCCCCGCGACCCTCCGTCAGTCACGTGCTCGTCACTGACGTCCTCGCATGGACTCACGGACATTGAACAGTGCATCTGCAATCTGTCTGACACAGATCGAGACAGGCCTGCCCTCGGTTTGTTTTACATCTGTCTGCTATCTGGGGTTGTTATCAGAATCATGTTTTCCGGATGGCTGAAACTATGCACATCTGCATACTGTGACCCGAGTTGCTGCCTGTCGCGGGGCGGATGCATGGCGAGACAGGCTGGCTGGCAGGGCGCTTCGGCAGGGGTGTGGCAGGCGGGGCAGCTGTCCTGTCGCTGACTGTATGCATTACACGCCCTGTGCTGGTCACATGACGGCCTGTGCTTGGTCACATGACGTCCTCTGCTCGGTCACATGACGGTCTCTGCTCGGTCACATGACTTCGTATGTAAGACATACAGTGCCGTTGCGCCAGACATCAGGACCGGGCTGCTCTGACATACGCACTATACATACCTACATACGCTGCTGTCTGGATGCAGGGCTGTATGTCATACAGTCGACACCCGCTGTCCACTGCACTGACAGCGCACAGCTCGGAGCCTGCCGCAGCTGCCGGATGGACCGGTGCTCTGCACCCGAACAGTGCTCCTCTTATCTGACTAATTACTTAAATAGGCGCATAACTCGTAAACGAGCCGGCCCGGCTGCGATGGGGTAGGCGATAATCTGATCGGGCGGCGGGCAGCAGCCCGGCAGCTTGTTAGAGCGTTCCGGTCGGAGACGATAGCAGGACTAGAGACGCTATGCCGCAGCGCTGACGGTCACTTTGCGACCGGGGAGGTCATGTTTATGACAGCTAGCCCCGTGTGAGATGTCACATCATTCTCTGTCACATCTCATCTGCCTACGTCCTCATCATTTTCCCTTGCCGCTGTCACTTGCCCGCACACTGCCCTTGCCGCTGTCAGTTGCCCGCACACTGCCCTTGCCGCTGTCACTTGCCCGCACACTGCCCTTACCGCTGTCACTTGCTCATAGTATGCACCACTGTCTGCAGTTTCAGCCGCTGCAATGCACTGTAGCCCCTGTCCCCTCTGGAGACAGCTACCCCAGTCCTTGTCCCGTTATCAGCTGCCGTCTGTGCCCCCGCCCCACCGTCCGCTGTCGTTTGGTGCAGCCGGTGGCGAGGGCTGCATTCACCACCCCACAACAGCGAGCCCGGCGCGTGCTTCGGTCGACATAACGGCACTACCGAAGGCCATTACCAATCGACGACCCCCATTGCGGGCCCGCCGCTTTGTCCGGCGTGTTTATCAAATGGATTTGGGGAGCGGAATGACGAGATTTTCCCCAATTTCGCGTTTCCCCGCGGGAATGACTCAGGAGGGTAAACAGTGTCCCAGAGCTTAGTGCGGTGTGTATGAGACTATACACTGCGGCTGAATAGGCCCGCGGAGAGGCCCCCGTTCCCCCCCCCCTTCCCCAGCCCCCTCCTCCCAACGGACGCGTAATAAGGCAGCTCCCATCGATCGCCAGAATAGCCACTGTGTACTCAGCGCCGTTTGCTAGGGAAATAATCTTATTGTGATTGGATGCTTAGTAGACCACAAAGGGGTAAATTTGTTCATTTCATGCTGCAGTGAGGGTGCGTATGGCTGAACTTTTGCACTTAGAGCAGTTGGATTGAAATGCTAACGACGTTTTCTCGTCGTCTCCGTTTTTGTTTCGCCGTTATCCGCGCCACAGCCGCACCACAAGACACATCTTGCCCTCCCTGGGCTGAAATTTCACTACTCCCTTTATGCGCGACTGGCGCGATTAAATCATCCTTCTGTGCGGCGGGCCGATTTCGTCAATGTTCCATCTCGGCGGTGTTTTTTGATCAGACGTAATCGAATGCTGAGCTTCGACAAGCTCGGCTGAGGGTGGCTTTTTTAGAGCTACATCTGCGCGGCGGACGGTGGGTCTTCAGTTAACAAGCTCTCGCGGCGCGTTGGTCCGGTCGATACCCCACCCGCCTGCGGAGAACAGTGGCGCTTCCGACTCTCCTCTCCCTGTCGACTCCCCTCCCTCCTCTCCCCTTAGGCTGATTCCCCTGAGGAAGTGACACAACCTACACAGGTCCAACGAACCTCTGCATTTGTGTTCTCTGTCATGCCAATATTGCAGTGAAGCAATGCGACCCCATATTTGAGAGCTGCTAAATTACCTTTGGGACGTGCGTGGGAGAATGACAAGTCCCCAGCGCACGTAGTAATTTCACCGGCCGTCCATGCAGGCTGACAGCGGGGCTGTCGCCTGACGTGACAGTAGGACGGTCCCGACTCATTACCAGAGTGGAACCGATGACAGGCGGTGACCCGACCTGACCCTGCGGTGCTAACGTCCGCTGGCAGCGCGCTGTCAAACTAATGACAATCAGAGGTCAGAGACCGGAGACAGTGGGCTGTTCTGAATAAGTGTGGTGGACAGGAGCGGGGCATGGGACAAACCCCGGTGCCAGGTGAAGGGGTGCAGCTCCTGTGTGTCCGGTGTGCGGAGGGGCACCACCGTGTGAGCCTGTGTGTCTGTTGTGCTCCGGTCGATACAATGAATTACAGGGGTGTGCCACCATCCATCAGCATGACGCGGGGAAAATGATGTTCTGCCGGCCGCTCCGGGGAAGGCAGAGGGAGGGCTAAGGGAGGGTAGAGGGAGGAGGGGAGCGTCAATGGGCGAGGCAAAGTGCCCAAGGTGGCACACCTGAGGGCGGCTGAGGCTGCCACCTGGACCCCGCGACCCGCGCGGTAGTCATCACGACTCCTTGTAATCAGCGGGTCGCAGATCGGCTTCGTCGAACTGAGTCTCGCAGACTGCACCAAATAAAGGAGTTTTGCTGCACTGTCATAGGGAGCTCGGTCGATACGGGCTGGCGCAGCCGGTAGAGTGGTGAGGGGCACACGACTGAGTGCAGTCACTAATCGGCTCACACACTTATCCCATAGGCAGCAGGCACGGCTGAGAGGTATGTACAGCAAAACTGAAGGAAAGCATAATTAGTGCTGAACATTGTGACCTACCTGAATGAAGGGTATTGGTATAATGTCGGTGGCATTTCCGCGATGGTAAAAACAGACGGTCATAGCAATTTGAATTCGCTGCTGTCTATAGAATAATTCACACATGAGGAGCAAATAAATTATTGACTGCGTAAAACATGACCGTAAGTAATTAGAGGGCTTTTCAAACTTTCCATTGTGAGTTTTGTATAAAGCCTTCATGGCATACCATAATAGGACAAACATGTTACAAATGTCACCCAGATGTGACTACCTATATATTCTATTTTTACGACCCTCAATAAAGCATACCGGAGCTCCAAATCAACTATTTATGCATGGGCAATGCTCTCCAAGTGACTGACACACGTGGTTGACGACTATTTGAATGCGGAATTATTTAGTCTGTCCACCTCATAACCCGGTCAGCAAGCCTGCATGAAATGAAGGGAGCCGACTGTTACCGTGTCGGAAAAGGGGGCTGACAAACGACCAACAAGGGCAGAGATGACAGGGGACGCGGATACGCGACGCATAAATGTGTGAGTTCATAGGCCCGCCTCTGTGAACCAGGTAATGCTGAATTATTCACATGTCCGCATACATATCCACCTGGGCATTGCACGGATGTCGGACAGTTGGTGTTGCTGTGACAAAGGTCACTTGTGACCGAGTTTACTGATGTGGTGCCGTTCAGAAGTGAATTAGCCAGACCTGCGAAGAGTCTACGTTAGACACAAGCCAGCAGAAATGTCAACTACAGTGAGAAATCCTCCGTCAAGTCACAAATCACGGCCACCCCGCTTCGTACAATCACCCAGATAAACACTGTCGGCTGTCGCTGTTGGAATCTTCTCCAGTCGCCGAGCGGAGATTGACGCGTAAAACCTGCCGGCATAGTTTACGACGTGTCAGTTCCGGAACAGATACAGCTTCCCTGCGCTCCGAGTCGTGGGTTAGGGCCGTCGTAATTGAATATTTATCCCGAACTGGCGCGCGGGTGACAGTGGCCGACACCAACGGCGTCAGAAGGAGCTGACACGTGTCAAACGGTGTTGTGCTGACACTTGTTGAGCGATGATAATCAACCCCAAAAGCGGAGATCACTTTCTCGCTAAGCTTGCATTATTCAAGAGTGGCCAAACTTCTGAGCCCGTCTTCACGGAGTCTAACGGGGTAGATACAGAACTTGCCGCTACTTAAAACACCACTTAGCACATGCCCAAGTCACTGTGAGCGCTGTTTTTCCGTGTCAGATTCAAATTTGTGCGTGTCATCTGTGTGAATTACAAGCTGCACAGCGCGCTGTTGGCAGTGACGATGCCCCCACCGCCGGCCACGGCTGGACCTTTGCCTGACCACCACACAAATTGGCGGTGCCCAACGGAGCAATCAGGGCACGGTTCTCGCGGTCCCCTGCGATGACTGGGAGGTTCGTCTCGGAGGGTCGGCCCAGCACCATAATCAGAGGCCATCCGGGCGGCCGGTGGTGGGGACAGGGGTGACAATTCAATCTGGCCGGTACCCATCCGCCGGCGGTGGGTTCCCAGGCGTCAGGGGCCGGTCCACCGGAGGTCCGCCTCCGGCCCGCCCCGCAGCCCATTGCTGGGTAGATTATGTGTTTTTAGGAGGCGCGCGGGGTCCCGGCGGTCATCCTGCGGCTGAACGGTGGACTGACGAACACAAGGGACACCCAAAGAGCCCGGGGGCGGAATATCGACACCACGCTCCCAGCCTGCGACCCAGAGTCGGCGGTCACCACCAGTGCCGCGCCGACCACTGGAATCAGTCGGCCTGTCCCACGACCAGTGGACCACGGACGAGCCGGGACCAGCTCGGTGACGCCATTGGCGGACCAGCAGACCATCACGGAACCAGGGTCACGGAGCGGCGACCCGCCGCGGCAGCTGCTGCCACCTGTCGGCCTCTCCTGGAACTAACATCGTCGCTCGGCGATGGCTCACCCGATAAACTCGTTTCCTATCAACGATCATTGTTCACTCTTATGCAAGCGCCCGCTTTCAATTAATGATCTCCGAGCGTCGATTGATTTACGATGCTGATTGTTGAGTGAGTTTGACTGCGCAATTCAGCATCAAAAACACAAAGGCATTAGGCAGGCGGCTCAACAAAAACGCGGATGCTTATGTCACTATCAACGGCCGTTTTCCGCTGTTCAACACAGCGTAGAAGCTCCTTCAGCAACGCTGCAGGGAAGCGTTGGAGGCTTTCCGCAGGGCAGGGACGCTGAGATGGTAGGCGAGTCTCGAGGGCTGTCAGGCCGTCAGCGGGAACCTCCCCGGGCATTGAGGCCCGTTTGAGGTGTTAACCCTCGCCCGTAAACGGCGATCTGCCACCTTCGCCCATGCAGGGGGGGGGGGGGTTGGTGCGACCCCCCCTTGGCGTTTGAAAACGGAGCGTCGTAGAGCTTAGCGGAAAAGACCAACGGATTGCTCTCGCCGAGATCTCGCGATTGGTGGTATATTTTTTGGTCCTAGGTCAACATTTGACCTACTTTTGACCGGTCAAAGGTCAAATTTTCGGAAAAATAGACTTTTTTCAAATTTCCGCGGCGATTGCGGCAAAACGGTGGGAGATATCGACTTGAAACCTTCACTATCGTGTTCCTTGATCAATTTTCTATCGTTTGGTATGTATTTCGTTTCCCTAGCTCTAAAAATGGCGCGTTGGGAGCCAGGGGCGGCGCCACGGATTTTTGCCAGGGGTGGCAGGCCGAAGTAGGGGGCCTCTTCATAAGAGGGCCTCCTCTTCGCCTCTGGGGCCTCCTCAAAAGTGAAAATTGTGGTCGTTTGTCAAAAACAGTACGTGTATCTATTATCTGCAGTTTAAAACGTTTTCGCTTTACCAATACCAATCCCGCGTATTCGGGCAAATCTACGCAGAAGTCTATATATGGCCTTGCGCAGAAGTGGCTTTTCCTTGCCTAGAGTCAATGGTAAAACAAATGATACAATGATGGGACTGCTCCACACGTTACAGACGCGGTACGAACTAACCTTCATAAAAACGATAAAAATACCTAAACAAAATATGATAAAAGTGACCATGGCAGTGCATTACTACTATACTGCCTATTTCTCACTTGCCTGATAGCATAATTAAAACGACCGATTGACATCGTACGCTGCGCATTTCAGCTGGCAGTTGGTTGTATAGCATCGGGCCATAGTACAGAAATCGGCGCCTCCCAGCCTCCGTCCTGACAGAGGTGTCAGGTGGCAGTCGCAGGTCGTCACCCTGGCGAGTGCTCCGAACTCGTGTATCACGGTTTGCTTGGATAAAGGATGAAAGTGACACTGGTGTATGGTATTTGATAATTTTGTGAGTAATGCAGGCGTATGATATTTGAATAGATCCTCTGCATCGAGCCATCCCAGCGCCCTCCGAACGTCTGCAGAATGGCTGAACTTCCTTCTACCTGAGACGACACGAGCGGCAAAGTTGATCAATGATCACCTTTTGAATCCGTTAGCAAGATTCTTCCCGCTGCCGCTGCCGTACATAGGGAGGCAATAGCGGACGCGGGAGGGAGGCAATAGCACCAGGGCGGTTACAATGGCGGGCAAGATCTCGGCCGGAAGGTAATGACGTACCTATGTGCGACAGGCCAATGCGGATCCCGAAGCATTTACAAATCCAGGTCCGTCTCCAAAACCAGCCTCTAAAGGCCCTACACCGACTTCGGAGGGTGCCGCGATGCTTCAGAATAGGCAATATTGATCTGAGAAGGTCCTATACTCTGATTCCCGAGGGTCCATCGCCAGGTCCTTTCCGCATCAGATTACGAAAACTTAAACTTCTCATC
This sequence comes from Amphibalanus amphitrite, assembly GCF_019059575.1. Taxonomy (NCBI): domain Eukaryota; kingdom Metazoa; phylum Arthropoda; class Thecostraca; order Balanomorpha; family Balanidae; genus Amphibalanus; species Amphibalanus amphitrite. Next base: position 110,147 of record NW_024883042.1, on the reverse strand, counting down.
CTTTTATTTTAGCAAGCAGGTCTCTCATCGTAATGTTTTGAGATCTCGTTAGTTGTCGAACCCTTCACTCGGCATTGGCCTTCAAAACCTTCCCTGGTCCCTTTCAGCACAACCATCCTTTTTAGTTGGCATGGGCCTCTGTTAGAATGGCCCGTGTTCCGCTGACATACCTAATTTGCCTTTATAACTGCACGTTTTGTGCATCGGGTCCCGTGAGGGCCTAGATTTCGAAGATTAAAAAAAGATTCTAATTTGTCTTGTCAGCGATCAAGGTGGAAAAATAAGTGGCCGAAATCCGATGAGAAAGGCAGATTTGGGGATACCCTACCTTGGTGGACCCCCGTCACATATGGTCGTCCACCGCCTTGCACAGCGGCCTCCTGTTTGGGCACAGGGGTCCTCCTGTGTAGGCACATGGTTCTTCTGTGCGGGCATAGGGATAGGGACCTCCTGTGCGGGTACAGGGGCCTCCTATTTGGGCACAGGTACCTCCTATGAGAGCACAAGGGCCTCCTGTGCGGGCAAAGGGGCCTCCTGTGCGGGCAAAGAGGCCTTCTGTGCGGGCATAGGGATAAGGCCTCCTGTGCGGGCACAGGGGCCTCCTATTTGGCCACAGGGTCCTCCTGTGTGGGCTTAGAGGCCTCCTGTGCGGGAACAGGGGTCTCCTGTGGGCAAAGCCGCCTCGTATTTGGGCAGAGGGGCCTCCTGTGCGGGCACAGGGGCCTCCTTTACGGGCATAGGGATAAGGGTCTCCTTTGGGCAAAGGGGCCTCCTATTTGGGCAGAGGGGCCTCCTGTGCGCACATGGGTCTTCTGTGGGCAAAGGGGTCTTCTATTTGGGCAAAGGAGGCCCCTGTGCCTGTGCGGGCACAGGGGCCTCTTGCCTGTGCCTGTGTGCCCGCACAGGCACAGGGGCCTCTTGAGCGGGCACAGGGCCTCCTTACGGGCACAGGGGCCTCCTGAGCGGGCACAGGGCCTCCTTACGGGCACAGGGGCCTCCTGTGTGGGCACAGGGGCCTCCTGGGCGGGCACAGGGGTCTCCTGTGGGCAAAGGGGCCTTCTATTTGGGCAGAGCGGCCTTTAAGTTTTAAAGTGGGAGGGTCCGATTAAAGGGACCCTCCCACTTTAAAAAAAAGTTAATGAATTTGCATGAAAGTGATGTCGCTCGGTTCAGAAAGAGCAAAAACGAATATTTACCAAATTTCACCGAAAAATATTCACCGGTTTTCAAGATAGTAGACTTTTACTTTTGTTTACTTTTTGGGATCTCCGCTGTTCCTAGCGACTTCATTTTGGAAGTGCGGCGTTTGCGGCAGATGTTGGGCGCAAACAGCATATACCTACCACCGTCCACCACTGCTGCAAAAAGATGTTAGTATAAGGTTTTAAAATCGTTAGATCACCGCTGACGTCACAAATTCTAAGGGGGCATCTCAATGCGTTAGCCCCTTAGAATCCGGAAACTGCAAGTTTGAAATTCCATATCTCCGAACTAAAGCATTTTTCGATGTTGTGACTTGTGAGTGCCCAAACCGGTATTTGCAGGCCATGGCCAGCAATTTGGCTATCTCAACTCAAAACTAATGTTCAGGTGGGATGGTCACTTTAAGGCACAGGGGCCTCCTGTGCGGGTACAGGAACCTCCTGAGCGGCCACAGGGGCATTCTGTAGGGCACAGGGTCCTCCTGTGCGGGCAAAGGGGCCTCCTGTGCAGACATGTGCATGGATCCGAGAAAATGGATCTGGGATCTGATCCCGCGGATCCTGATCTCGGATCCGTCGGGATCATAGATCCAACTCTTTAATTTATCGAGAGATCCGTAGGGATCATAGATCCGAGTCTAGTATTTTTGCTTGAGATCCAGTGGGATCATAGATCCTCATTTATTTTTGGTCAACACAGAAATCCCAAAAGATCACTCGTTGCAGCTCACAAACGTTCTTATTTAGTAATTGTATGTGATAACAAGTCATAATACATAGTTTTATGGCACTTATTGACATAGAAACACTTGGAAACCTGGTTTCAAATGATGTTCATGGTAGGATCCACTCAGATCATAGATCCATCTTCTTGGTTTACCGTCAGATCCTGTGAGATCATAGATCCAGGATAAATTTTTCACGCCGGATCCGGTGGGATCATAGATCCGAACCTGCAATTTGCCTCGAGATCCACTGAGATCATAGATCCATCATTCGGATCCATGTACATGTCTGCTCCTGTGTGAGCACAGGGGCCTCCTGTGCGGGCATAGGGATAAGGGTCCCCTGTGGGCAAAGGGGCCTCCTATTTGGGCAGAGGGGCCTCCTGTGCGGGAACAGGGACCTCCTGAGCGGGCACAGGGGCCTCCTAAGCGGGTACAGGGGCCTCCTGTACGGACACAGGAGCCTCCTGTGTGGGCACAGGGGCCCCTGTGCGGGCACAGGGGCCTCCTATTTGGGCAGAGGGGCCTCCTGTGCGTTCACAGGGGCCTCCTATTAAGGCACAGGGGCCTCTTGTGCGGGCACAGGGGCCTCCTGAGCATTCTGTACGGACACAAAGTCCTCCTGTGCGTGCAGAGGGGCCTCCTGTGTGAGCACAGGGGCCTTCTGTGTGGGCACAGGGGCCTCCTGTGCGGGCATAGGGATAGGGGTCCCCTGTGGGCAAAGGGGCCTCCTCTTTGGGCAAGGGGCGGCAGAAGGGCTTCCTGTGCGGGCACAGGGGCCTCCTGTGCGGGCACAGGGACCTCCTGAGCGGGCACAGGGGCATTCTGTACGGGCACAGGGTCCTCCTGTGCGGGCATAGGGGCCTCCTGTGTGAGTACAGACGCCTTCTGTGTGGGCACAGGGGCCTCCTGTGCGGGCACAGGGGTCTCCTGTGGGCAAAAGGGCCTCCTGTGCGGGCATAGGGATAGGGGTCTCCTGTGGACAAAGGGGCCTCCTATTTGGGCAGAGGGGCCTCCTGTGCGGGTACAGGGACCTCCTGAGCGGACACAGAGGCCTCCTGAGCGGGCACAGGGGCCTCCTGTATGGGCACAGGGGCCTCCTATGCGGGCACAGTGGTCTCCTGTGGGCAAAGGGCCTTCTATTTGGGCAGAGGGGCCTCCTGTGCGGGCCCAGGGCCCAGGGGCCTCCTGTACGGGCACAGGGACCTCCTATGCGGGCACAGTGGTCTCCTGTGGGCAAAGGGCCTTCTATTTGGGCAGAGGGGCCTCCTGTGCGGGCCCAGGGCCCAGGGGCCTTCTGTGAGGGCGCGGATACAGGGGCCTCCTATGCGGGCACAGGGGCCTCCTGTGTGACGCAAAGGCCTCTTAGATAACTTCCCACGTGTAAAAGGGCCTCCTGTATGTAGTGTAGACTTAAAGGTCAAAGGGGCCTCGAATAGTTAAGACTATGCAGTAGGTATGCGAGTCTTCTTCGTCGGTGACGTTTCAAATTTGTCCCATATTTCAGGGGTGGCAATGCCACCCCTACCTCGCGGCAGGGGTGGCAGGCTGCCACCCCTGCCCCTATGGTGGCGCCGCCACTGTTGGGAGCGCCGGAAGTCGGCAAGGTCACAGTCGGCGGCAGAAATTCGAAAAATCAAAATTTAAATTTTTGAAATCTGATTGTATTTTTGGATTTGGGAGGTCCATTTGCTCCCTATAGAAGCTAATATTGCTGCATATTCCCATTGAGGTGACAAGAATTAGCAAAATAGTGGTTCGGGCGCTTTTCAAAAATAGTACCGGACGCTGTTCCTCTTGTGACGTCATAGCTCCGCGACCTGACCTGACCCGGTCAAGTTTCTTATACCATATGATAGCCAATACTTGCCCCAACATGCATGGGAAGTTTCATCACGATCCATCAACCGATGTCCGTACCACCGGCAGGAAACCTCGGGCGTTGGCACTCAGTTTGTGAAAATCCGGCCGGAGGCTGTTCCCTTTGTGACGTCATAACTCCGTGACCTGACATGACCCGGTCAATTTTTTTTTTTATCAAAAGATGCGCAAGGTTTGCCCCATAAGGTACCCAAAATTTGGCGGCGCTGCGCGCCGCCGTTTTTGCACTATTTTCGAAAAACCTCAGGGGGGGGGGGTTGCACCAACCCCCCCTACATGGGCGAGGGTTAAAGCGACCACCTCTACCGATGGCTATCAACAACAACAGCTCTATACTGATGGACCACGTTCGCTTACAAGCCATCTTCGTCATGCCATGCCGCGTCATTGATGCCTCAGGCGCGTCACAGAGGCCTCGGCGACCACCCTGGCCCAGGGCCTCCTGTGAGCTGAGGAGCGTTAAATCGAGCCGACCTCACTTGTCAGCGTGGTCCGTCTTTATCGGTCGAGTGGCGGCCGCTGTCCTCGACCGTCAACGGCGACAAGTGAGTCTAATTCGGCGGACATGCCGTCCAACTCACACCTCATACCTCAGCCGTCACTCAGTTCACACTTTGACTGACACCGCCTCCGGCAGCCGCCACAGACCGGCCGATTTTGGAAAGGAGAGACCCTGTGAACCGCGCATTACGACAGCGTGGCAGGGGTGAAAAATTGTATCGTTTTGTCGTTGTCGACGACAACCGAGGAGACGATCTTATGGCGACCACGCGCAGCGCCTGAACTGATTAACTCCTTCCGCTTAGTGCGGTCAGAGGCGCACAATCCATCCGCCTCCGCCCACGCAACCCAATCACATCTGCCCACGCAAACCATTCTCTGTCCCTCCCCATCACATCGACTCGCAGTTCTCGAGTCCGTTACCTCCCGTATGCGGCGGCATCCCAGTGGAAAATTTCCTGGTAGCTACAGACATATTCCAACTCCCCGTAGCTATTTAGTTATACTGCGTCGTTCGACCATCGTTCGGACGGCCGATCGGTGACCCTCATAAAGACGACCAATGGCATACCAAGTGGTCGCCGTGGTTGTCCGCTGGCAACACGTGTCTGGCAAATCTAGTACATTCCAGGACTCGGCCGGCCCCTGCCCGCACCCTTCAGCGCCGCCCCCGGCCGGCGGCCAGTTAGCGTCCCCTCCAATCCGCCGGGGCTCCTTTTGTGACGTCAAAACCCACCCCGGTAGCGCCTGGGGGTAGGTCCGCGGCGGGACATCTTGAGTGGGACCGTGTCAGTGCCGGTAATGTTTTGATGAGGCCGAGGGGAGGGCACGCCATGACATGCCCACGGGGATATGGTGTCTCGGGACTTCCAAGGTCGAGGAACACGGATCGTCGGACAATTGAGCCTGACGGCTGAGCGCCCTGCGCTATCAAAAAGGAGCGGAATTATAATATGTTCGCACGCAGGGTCCGTGGCGTCTGCACGACTGAAGTGTACCAACTTGAGCACGTTTTGTTCAAAGGTGAGTGGAAGTCGACCAGTGGCACCGTCGAAGGGTCACCGAAAGGGTCAAAAGGGCTATCTATTCTTTTCCGCGGCGCTGTACAGCTCTATATAATTGGTTCCCGAGTTGTGCGCGGGTTTTGAAAAAATATTGAAAGGCAATATCTTTCATTTAATGACCTCTGGTGCCCTGACCTTTGACTTAGCCTACAAAACGAATGTCATATTTTCGCCCTTATTTTGGACGTTCTTTCGAATGCCGTTTCCTGCTTGTCACTACGTGACCCAGGATCCGAGTTAAAAATGCGGGGTGTTTGACCCCCCCCCCCCCTCCTTAGCAGGGCGTGGAAATCAAGGACCTTCAGCGGGGCGCGGGTTAGACATCTTGAGTTGACAACCAAATAAGCCCGTTTTTCTTTGGACGACAACCACCGAAACACTTTTTCCAGCCCTGCAGCGTGGATAATCAATGATGACTGGGAATCCGGAATGCTTTCAGTCTGACTCACAACGGAACTTTGACCGTCGAGGTAGCCTTCAAACCGAATCAACTGTGATTCACGTCATATCGCAGAGCGATAGCAATGGGCAGGTTCGATTGTGGTATTGATTAGACTGTGTGTCACCACGCTACGTACGCTTGATTTACACCCACATAACATTACAGCTTGTGTGCCTGTAGATGTTATATGACGGTGTGCAACGGCTAACTTTTAGTGCGTTGTTGATTTTAATTTTCAAATAAGCATTGAAGCTGTCGATTGAATTCGAGGAAAGCATGCCATCGTCAAGTTTCCTTTCAATTTTCATTCATGCATAATTACATGCATATTAAAAATCCAATGTTTGTGACTTTTCATATGAAAGGATCGCTTGATTTTATGAATTAGAACTTATAATTATCCACCAAAAGTTTCATAAACTTTGGCTTCATCCTCTCAGCATCCCTCGATCTAACCACTAACCAGTCAAGCACCATTGCAATATAGGTATCCATTGCCGTAGCAACATCTCGCTAAGACCACCATTGACATTTTGTAAGCAGTGATCCGAAGGGGTGACGGGGATGAGCTAAACAGGCCGCAGGCCCTCTGTACCCCTTGCTCAATCCCCTCGACCCTTATTCGTGCCATCCCTCGCGACATCCGTCTGACCTGAACCGTGACGGACCTGGCACCCTCCCAGTGTCCCCAGCTCTCTTCTAAGTGACTCACCAGCACTATACTGCACGCAGCGGCACACCCACACACAGCAACACACACACATACACACACACTGTGGGGCCGTTCCCTGTCCGCCGACTGATAGCGTCGCCTGACTATAATGTATTTCCCCGAACGATTCCCCGCGGAATACCAATGTCCGCTGAGCGGTCAGATTTCCGGAGACTGATTCACACCGCCGCCACGCAGGCCCAATTAATGGCCACCGGTCGCACGAGTTACGATACAGTGATACGATAAGTAATGGGTTGGAGCGTGTCACTGTGGCCCCACTGTCTCGGCTGGCTGCGTGCCTCTGTGTCACACGGTGGCACAGGCGCGTCCGGTGAGCGGCCATCGCCGCTAGTCGCTACTCAGACTCAGGAGACTCAGGCGACTCAGACGGGAACTCAAGCGACTCATATGGAGCTCAGATGGGAACGCACGACGAGGTGACAACAGGCCAGTCAGAAATTCAGACGAGAAATATAAACAGACAGTCGCGGGAGCTGAGACGGGGCCCATCGGGACGGTCAGGAATTTTGAAAGGGAGGAAACTCGAAAGCGGAGTCTGACAGAAAAGGTAGAGAGCTGGTCGGCAGATCAGACGGTTCAGTTCGGTGTAATCCTCAACTCAGGCGGTCTGTTTCGGCGTACGATGGAGGCGGGGCCAGCACCGCAGCGGTGAGCCCTCATCAGAGTCGCGTCCGGCCGCAGCGCCGGTGAGCCAGTCACCGCTAATTGTGACCCGCCTTGATCTCATAATGAAATCTGGCCAGAAATGGGTCGCGGGCGCCGCCCTGGCGTCGGTGGTTGTTTCATGAGGTCACCCTCAGACGTCGCCACTGCCGCCGCCATTGCCACGGCTGCCTCAGACACGCACCACGGCACCTCAATGCACGGGCAATCCCTCCCTCACTGCATCGACTGGAGCGGTTACTGGTACTTGCAGCGCACCGTTGATGACATTCGCGAAATTTGTACCGTGCTTAGGTCAGGGTTATTTCCGATCCGGTCCTCTCGGAGAGTTGACAGCCATTGGTAGCTCCAATAAGACACACCGCTCTTTTAAACGCTTCATTTGCTCGGGCAATTGTGCAGTTGAAGTCCGTTTCCCATTCCATTACAATCCGAGTATGTGGAGAAATTTACTCATTTATTCCCCAATCTACCCGTCCATTACGAACGCACAACGAGCGAGACCTTTTCTCCTTTGACTCTAATGCTCGCCGACTAAGTCAGCCTTTTCTCGGGCGAGTCTCCCATTTAGCTCTATGCGGGGCCTTTGTTCGCCCTGAGAAGATGCTCCGACCGTAACCGTTCGATGACAGATATCCCGTCTCAGCATTAATTCCCGAGCACCACTCTCAACTTCCACATCAGAGCCGAGTTAGCCAAGATGCCAAAGACGTTCTCTCCACATCGACTCATGCATTATTGCACACAATAGACGGCCGATCGACGCGGGTTGGCCGTATGCAGCTGCCCCCGGTCGGTCCGGTCGGCCGCGGCCGGAATAGCCACACCAAGCCCTTCAGAGAAACGCGCTCCAATGCGCGCCACGACAACTTAAATCACATATTGAAACGAAGGCGGGCGATAAAGGAAATCCATTGAGCCGGCGGGCGGTGCTGGCGAGACGTTACGCCGCGCGGCCTGGTATACGGATATCCCATGCGGCGACGGCCCGGCCCGGGCGAGCGTTCACTGCCGCCGAGACGGGGGCGGCGCGGTGCCGGCGGAACTGGCGCTAGGATAGAGCAGAACTGACTCTTATTGAATGGAGCTCTCTGAAATAGACTCAGTGCAGTTACTGGACCTACATAACTTGTGAGCCGCGAGGGAGAGTTGCTGATTGCAATTTGAAGTGCAATTGCAGACTATAGTGAAGATCAACGAGTTCACGAAGTCAATGAAATATTTTTGGTGCATGGTTTCGAAGTTGTAGGTGGTAAATAGAACAAAGGTGCAGATTGTACAAGCTCTGACGTTGATATAGTTATGAATAATCGATAAACTTATTTCTGAATGATCACTAATCAAGTAACGCTACGCTAAAAATAGTGAACCTGTATAATGCGCATAGCAAAGTGAAGAAGCTACACAAACTGTTAAAACGGAAAGCATAGAAATTCCGTTTAATATGCACACTAGTTGCTCAACAAATGTGTTGAATGAACCATGTAAATCGGGACTCCTAGCAGCATCGCTTCAGCACTTTGAGTCGAACCACGGCGTCTCAGGAGGCATTTGTTCCAATTGTTGCGATTCAATGACCGTTTCAATGATCAGTCCTTGATAACATAAATAGGCGCATTGATTGTTCCTCATCTTAGTGATAGCCACTGCCGGAACACGTAAAGAGCCATGCTACCTGATACCATCTGTCGTTAATGCTGTCTTGACCAGAACCGTCATCATTATCCATATGTTTCATCTACTTGCAGCCTATATACAGGGTGATTTTTTTTAACTGTTAAAAAGTAAACGTCAATGGTGGTCCCTAAATCGAAAAATCGCGTGCAAAAAAGCAATGCACGTGATAGATAAATCTGGGACATTTTGTATGGTGTCATCATTTGTCCCTTTGCACCGACGGCCTCGGCCCCAATGGAGCCTGAAAATGTCCCACCAGTCGGGCACGCATGGTCCACTGCCGTTCAGTAAGAAACGACACAAAACGATGATTTTGAAGCATTGAGGCAATTCGAAGCATACGATGATCAAGGAGATACCTCAGAAAGACGTTAGGTAACGCACGAACAAGCTTGTAGTCATAAATAACCTTCAAACGGTCTATCTGGCGTAAGTGCAGACTCTGAAGAATCAGTCTTCAGGGAGAAAGAAAAACAGCGAATCAGACACCACCAGGGCCGTCAGTATCAAAATCCTCGACCTGCCCTCCCTAGACTTCTAGTTTTTGGACCCATCTATGGCAGATATAACGAGAAAACAGTGGAAATATCTGGCAGAGCTGAAAATGGGCGATAGGAGCCTTTTTAGTCCGCCTAATGAGTATGGGAGTCCATGGTGCTGTTCAACACGTGCTCAGGCGGGCTAATTCGTGTCGGTGAGAGAGGGGGTAACTTCAAGCACAAGTAAAATACACGATGGACGTTCCTTCACATCGTGTCTGCATGAAATCAAAATGTCCCAGAATGCTCGTCATCCTGGTATATAATTTTGCAACATATATTTGCATTTTAACGCCACTAGACCTCATTACTTTTTAACAAGTAAAAAAAATCACCCTGTATATGTAACCACCATGACGAAACTCGGCCTTGCCCGTCGTTCTTGCAGTGATTTATCCTCGTCCCATATATGTATCCATACACGATGTGACGCGCACCATGGTCCGTTTGTCAGGCCGTCAGTGTGCCATATCTTGGCGTCATTGCCGCGTCGGCGACCATCCGTCGCTCCATCAGGCCGTATTCTCTGCTTCGGAGTCCCGCCGCCCGCCAGTACCGTCCTCCACAGGGCTGTTACACACGCGCTGCGCCGACCGACGGGCCCACAAAGAGTGACGGGCGGCTGCGATGTATATGGCCTCACAGACGTTGCTCCGTGCTTTACCGGCCGGCAGATGAATAGACATATTACTTACACAGCGTCTGCCTGCCGACGGCGGAGCTGCGTGGCGGTAAATGCCTCCAGCTCCCGGCATTCAGGGGCCAGGGCTGCTGATGAAGAATGGCAGAGAGTAGAGCAAGGAGGCACCGAGTGGCGGGCACAGAGGCACGGCCGCAGCCTGTATGCGGGGGGGGGGGGGGGTGTCAGCGGAGGCGGGGCGGGGAGGAGCTCACCGTGCTTGCCGCGTTTAATGAGCACCAGGTGCCTGTTCCACTGCGGTGCCACTGGCCGCGCGAGGCGCCACAAACGTCACGGCCAACTGCACCGCAGGAATAGACGGCGATGTTCGATATGCAAAGGGGATGAGCCTACGACGGCTCTATGACACCGAGATGGGCTCCTTGATCAAAGCCGGTCGTAGAAAAGCAGTAAAAAGAAGAGGAGGGGTAATGCCGTCTGAGTGTTTGAGATATCTTTCTGGCTGTGCTGATAAGTGGCGCTAACGTGGCATGCTTCTGCCCGGTTTGTGTTTTAGATGGCCACCAATTACCAGTTTCATAATTGTGCGTCCCACCGAACAATAAAGGTGGGGATTTGTGATGCCGTTTACGTTATGTATGCAGTTCCAGCAGGGTATTGAGCAATTCCATATACGTCAGCTGGCATATAGGCACACTCGTACAGTACCGAACGCCACACTTACAACACAAAACTATAACAGCACGGAGATACGGCCGTGAATCACATTCCCTGGACCAGCAATCCAAGCTCCACTTGCTAACAAAGCCGGGAGCGTGGCCTCGGACTTCGGAGCAGAGACTGGGAGGTCCGGCTCACCTGAACAGCCTCCGAATTCCGGGTCTGAGGCGGAGCGAACATCCTGTTCTCCCCATCACCTCCGCTGGGCCCGCGCCCACCCAGACCGCCCTCCTGCTGCGCCCCGCGGCGACCGGCCGGGTCACCAGGAGGGTCACGTGGACAGTTGTTCACGCACACTCATCGCTAGCATTAACATAATCGGGCAAACGTGCTAAGCCGTTGCGTCACAACAGAGGTGACGGATGCCGGTCGAGGGGCCGGCGCTTCCCAATCAAAGACTCTGTCTTTATCGTGTCCGAGGTGGGATGGGGCCATTTCACGCGTGCTGAACAGGAATGCAGAGCGGGCGAGAGGGAGGCGGGTGGTCCGACGCCCTGTGTGCCTCTCCCTTCGCGCGGCCGTCCGACTGGAGCCCGGCGTCTCACGCTCTGTGGTCTCTGCCGCCTCAGGCGACGGCGGAAGGTCGAGCGGGCAGAGAGGCGACGGAAGAGCGTCACCTGAGCCGTCTCAGGTCGTGTCAGCCTTGGGCCAGATCGGCGGCCGATACTCGTGTATTGTTGGCGGAGACTGTCATGTCGCCGGCTATATTTACATATTGTGTCACTTCGCGCCCCAATCGTCACACGCGAGTGGAGCATCAGGAGCGGTGGGCTGGACAGAGGAACCACCGGGTCGCGCGGACCGCGGACGAAAGGACCACTGAATCTCGCGGACCGGCCCTGCGATCACTGCTCACCTCAGTTCGGTGAGAACCTCCCAATCAGCACATTCCGAGCCGGCCGGTACCCGTGTCCGACGAGTTTTACCATTTTTACCGATGCAAGATAGAGTCAAAGACCAGGTGGGAATAACACTATCAGTGCACTGACCGTGTATCCAGCTGGTAAAAACAAACCGGGCTGCTGCTAATGCTCTGAGCATTTGTGTCAGCGGCTGACAGCGCTGATGGGGCGATAGGGCTGCTCCCAGCGCTGGACGGAGGGGCTCGGTTTCCATTTATCCCCGTTAGCCGAACGGCGCTGCGGCGCGCTGACGGTCTGTCTGTTACGGTAGAGTGGGCGGCCGAGCGGCCATTGAGCACCGCCGTCACCCCGCTCGGCTCATCACAGAGCGCTCCGGTCGCCGGCAGATGGGCCTGTTTGCGCCGCGCGGTTAATTAGTTTAGCACGTTTGCCGTTTCATTAGTGTATTTGTAGAGCGACTGCGAGTCTGTCATCGCGACTTTGCCGACATTATGAATGGGACGTAATGGACATCTGGAGTTGAGCCGAGCGACACTCGACCAAAACAGAAACCGGAGAACGGCAGGAGCGCGCAGGAGGGAGCGTTTGCCTCTCGTCGCCCGAGTGGCAGGGTTTCAGGCCATGCATCAGTCGAGCAGACCCCTCAATCTCCCTCCCCTGGGCTCCTCTCAGTGAACGGGAGGGCGCTTTTCATCACCTTCCAGACCCACTCCAAGAGGAGGAGGGCGGACCTTGCACCGTCAGTGATCCAGACGGCCCTGGGAGGTCTGCGGTCGACCCGGCCCCTCCCCATCGGCGGCGGACGGGTCACACAGGTCACACGGGTCACACGGGGTCACAGTGGGCGTGACACAGTTCACAGGACCTCAGTGGCACCGCTGCCGATCTGGAACACACCACAACTCCGGCCGACAAATTGCTCCGTTTGCCTGGTCTGCAGAGTCGAGGCCACGATTGCCTTATCGGCCAGCAGACCACTCAGAAACCAGCACGCACGATGCACCCGTGATGTGCGCCTTCGCGCTGAAAAACCGCGCCGCTCTCAAATCACCACCACCGTTTGACAGGGTCGTCCATTTCGGTGCCGAATGTCGAGTACACCGGCGGCAGGACTGACGCAAAGAGCGCTTTACTGTCACCGGTCCGAGCGAATAGCGCTTCTGCTATGCATCGATAAGAGCGCCACAGCGTCGCGCGCTGTGTTTTGCTCGAATGGGATACGCACGCCTCATATTTTAATAAACTGGTTCGGAATCCTCCCAGTACGTGCCTGGTTTGATGCCCAGCGTCTCTCGGAGCAGGGACGTGCCACGGAGACACACCAGGGGGCAACAAACCGTTGCTGCCGGCGCAATCAGCGTCCACCCGAGCCACCTCTCGAGACGAGACGAGTGGAGAGCCGGCCGTGCGCGGCCCGTAATCGCCTCCTATTGATCATGCACGGCCACTTGAGCCGCGGGGACCGGAGAGGGTTCCGCGGACCGGGGACGGCCGGGGAGGACCGGGGAGCGGACTGCCATCAGGCACTGATTGTCGGCCCGTCGGTCCGTCGGCCCAGGTCGGACCCATTGCCGGCGGCCAGTAATGGACCCTCGACCGGCTGCCGGCGCGGGCCGAACACAATGCACAGTGGGGATTTTTCCGATCTAGCACGTATTTATTCGTAGAGGGCAAACCATAGGTAGAATTGTAGCCAGATTGTGCACAGATGTTGGCTGGTGTGTCCTGGTGAGAATTTTACCTGTAAATGTGCATAATCAACATAGTATAGGGGGGTTCAATTGGACCCCCCGCTCAGCCGTTTGGCCCCTGATCAAGCTAGAGCTTCGCGGAAAAGTCAAGCGTGCTGCCTATGACGAAATTAGGCCGAATATATCCAATTTCAAAGTCCAAGGTCATAAGCTGACTTTCCAAGTCAGTTTAATGACCCAACTAAAGTTGGGAAATCGAGACCTCTTGAAACTTCGCAAAGTTAGGGTGTTACGGGGTATTTTGGGGTGCTGATCACGAATTTCATGTTAGTTTTTATCACAGACGATGTCTTTATGCATTTAGGCCAGGTCGGGTCAGGTCAGGTTAGATCAATTAGTAGGCGTCCTGCCGGCCATCCATAGAAGTGTCACCTACTACTGATAACTTCGTAACACGGAACGAAGGCACTAGAACTACTTCGTAAATATTCAAATGGCTGCTAAAATCGAAATCAGCACCAAAAACTACCCTAGAAACAAGTAAAACTCGAAAAAGTGAACCAAGGTCATCAAAAGGTTAATGACCTTGACTTGACCTTCACGTGACCTTGACACCCACCATTATGCATGGCACCAACATCATTTCACGGATTTGAACGTTTAAAACCACAAAAAGACTGGAAACCGCGGATAATGTGAGCTGGCATACGCCGAATCGCGATTCCGGCCAAACATGGTCTCGAGAAATATGCCACAGGTCAAAGGTCAGTTGGGTCAGAGTCATGAAATTTTTAGGTTAGATGTAAAATTGATGATCTCGAGGGTACCGAAAGTTTCGGCGCGATCGGCCGCTTTTTGCGCGAGTAATTTGCGGAAAATCATGGGGTTTTATCCGACCCCTTCCCCATCCCCCTCCCCACAAGTGCGATGGTTAATAAGGTTACGGTATGTATAATTTACGCTTGTCATCCTATTCCTAATGAATGTGTCTCAGAAAATATGCATCATATAAATCACGAAGTAAAATTATTCGCCTATGTCCGGAACATACCTATATCGTGCTGTTTGCCCTAGAGTGGGGTGTTACCCTCGAGTGGGGTGTTAAGATACTCTAATGTGAATATTCCGTGTTCAGGCAAGTTTCGGCAGCCAAACTAGGCGTTGTCTTGTGCAGAAGAAAGTGGCGAATTCGATAGGATATATTTCGGAGTGGAAAAGTGTGGAGAACATTGTTGATTTCCTACATTTATTTAGAATACCACTCCTTCAATATGGTGTCTGTAAGGGTTTTTTTGTAAAGGGCATTTTTGTGACCTTAGTAAGGTTGTGGCATACTTTCTGTTTGCCATTCCATTCCTAATAAAGGTGCCTTTCAGACGATATGCAACTTTAACCCTCGCCGGCCGAGGGGGGGGGGGGCGGGTGCCGCCCCCCCCATAGGGTTTTTTTCGCGATAGCTCCAAACACGCTGGCGATAGAGAGCTGAAACTTGGCATACCTGACCTTTGATCCAAGCCGCATCTTTTGACACCAACCGCATTTTTGGGTCAGGTCAGGTCACTGACCTATGACGTCATAAGTGAACCTCTGCACGGTCTTCAGATGTCGCAACTTCGCAACGCCCTCACTGCCAGAGGAGATGTCACAGGGAAATGAAACTTGCAGGATCTAGTATCCATTATGAGTCTCACAACTTGTATACCTCGGATTTTTCCTAAAGGTCATATGAGGTCAGGTCATTTTCGTGACCTCACCATTATAAGTCAATGGGGAAAAATGAAAACTGCTATTCTGGCGCCGGGAACGATCTCCAACTATCTCAAGCACACAGAATCGTGATTTGATGCACTCCTTGCAAGGTTAGATGCGTCACTTTTGCAATGTTGACCTTCCGTGACGTCATTTATGACGTCATCAAGGTCATATTAGTTTTTCGTCAATAACTCCCGATCAAATTGAGCTAGCGAGTCGAGAAAGCCACCAATGGACTCAGGAAGACCTGCCGAATCGAATGATATGCGACATGACCTCTTTCGACCAACTTCGTGACCTGGGGGTGCTGACCTGACCTTGACCTGAGGTCAACACCCCAAGTTGACCTGACCCGGACAAAAAATATATCATTCGACGCGCCTGAGCGAGGCGAACACGATGCTGCCAAAATCGCGGCTCTGCGGCCGTTTTTTGCGAAGTTATTTACCAAAAACTGAACCGTACCCTGGGGCACTTGACCTGACCTCAGAGGTCATCGGTTGACCTAGGACCTTAAAATCGGGTACCAATCTCTGCGTCTCGTAACGGCGCACACGCTCGTTTTTTCCGCGACGCGCTAGCTCCACCAGGGGCGAAACGGCGAGGGGTGGGTCGTACCCGCCCCCCCCCCCCCTCGGCCGGCGCGTATGTAGAAAACCAATAGGTCCGGCGAGGGTTAAGACCTCGCAAGATTAAAACCAACAGGACAGGACAATGAAATTGAGCTATACTTTCGGGCCTTGCTGAGCCCATTGAGTAATCACGCATGAGTGTGAACTTTGGGCGCATTTTTCCTAGTTTTGCTGTGGACATACAGATAAAACAATGCCATATATGAAAAATTCAGACATTTCTTAGCCCTACTGACACAAAAAATAAACAAAAATCCAAAAAATATTTTTTGAATTAATAGGCGCTAGATCGGAAAAATCCCCACTGTGCAATGGATGGACGGCCGTCCCCCAGCCGTCACTGGCGCAGGGGAGGCGCAGACCGGTCCTGACAGATGGCGGAGTGCTGAACCGGGCTGTCGGTAAGCTGGTAAGCCCGCCGGCGGAGTGTGCGAGTCCCCCAGGTCTCCCACTGTTTATCCGGGGAGCCGCAGAAAAACCGCAGAGCTTGTGCGCTATGCTGCTTTCTGGATAATCCAGTGATGAGCTACCCGGCCGGCTGTGCGAGGTGGTGTAACGATCTGTTTGACACACCATTGGCGCTGACGAACGAACCCCACTTGTCTAACGAAAAAACTCCACTGGCCCTGAAGGCACGAACTGTCAATGGCAAACAAATAAAGTAAACACTGACATACCGGTGGCCTGCAGGGCACAGCGGGAGAGCGCATCCAGCAGTCCCCATAAGGGGGACAGGCACCGCATACCATAATGCATTAGCACACTGCTGTTTGAGAGTAATCAGAGGCCGGTGATAGAGTGCAGGGCAGAGGCGCGCTGACACATTCCGGAGTTTATAAACTTCCGGCAGGACAGCCCGCGTGCCTCCGCCGCAATGCAAGAGCATAACATTGACAGTAACATGTCCCTGGCGGAGTACAGACACATAACACTGCCAGGAGAGAGGAATGGGGACGAGGAGTAGGGGACGGAGCGCTTTTGGACGGGGCAGCAAGGCCGAAATATATCGACCGAAATATATCACCGAAATATATCGACCAGACAATGAATCGCGACTCGTTCGCTGTTATGTGTGCTTACATTGCAGCAGCAAATTTCTATATAGGACGGCAGACGGCTTTTAAAGCCCATTGGAGCATGAGCTCTATCGTCCGGAGCATCCGTAGACATGATAACCAAAAAGTAGTCCGCTGTTTTGGTAAAAGGAATTGGTATACACAGGGTACATTGCCTTTTTGGTGGGACCCGTTGGAATGCCTAGTTATGTTAGTGACATTCACATGTAAATATCTACGATATAGGACCATATTACCGTGCATTGGCTTGCGAGAGGTATTTCTGTCATGTTTTATACATGCAGTTGAATTTTACAACGCTTAGAAGGTGAATATCGGTATGTGCATTGTGCAGGCTCTGATTCAATGAGGAGAGAAATATTTACATGAAGAGGTCGCGCATGCCTTGTGAGCACCGACAGGCACCATGACCGACATATCTACAAGTGTTCTGACATATTCATCAGTCTCGTGTCATGAAAAACTCTGGCTATTGTTGAGGTGGAACTCCCCGAATAAATGAGCAAGATTTCATTCTTGGAATCGTTTTGTGCTGCATTTGGACAGATAAATTGTTTTTGTTGCGGTAAAGTTAGTCGCTGCTTGCTTCAAAGTTGTCATATAACATATCAAGTCAGACCTTCTGTTGTCATCTGGAAACAACAGAGGGATGTATCCGCCCATCCCTTCAGACACAGGCGGGCACTTGACAATGCTGAAAGCGGACAGCGACGCTTTGAAGGCCGTCTCTCCGCCCGCTCTCGAGACTCAGCTGTCTGTGATCGGAGTGGTGCTACCGCCGGAGACAGGTCGAAGCGGTGCCCCCGCCGGAGACAGGGTCATTAGCGGTGACATCTGGACCGGTTCTGCACCGGGAAGAGACGACCCGTGTCGCCAATACCATTCGCAGCCCGGTTCCGAGCGCGGTGCCGATTTATTCGAGCTGTCCGACGCACGGTTCGAGCCCAGTTGCCGTCCGCCCCTGTCAGGTCTGGACAGAACAGCGATCAGCCGCAGCGCTGGCCGTTACCGCAGTGGCTGAGGCAGCTTTTCTGGTGGCTGTGGCAGCTCCAACGGCCGGTAGCTGCAACAGCTCCGCGGCAGCCCCCTGGGGGTTCCGGAACAGACCTGTCGGCCATTCGACAGCAGGGGGAGACCGGCGAAAATGGCCTTGTTTATTGTCGTCCCCACCGGCTGAGGGAGCTCGACGGGCCGCCTCTGGGCCGGGAGACAGTCCGACGGCCCGCCGCCGGCACTCTGACGAGTTCTGACGGTGAATTGGACAAGTTCGCCTCGATGTCAGCCTTTATTCGCCAACTTGGCCCTTCGGTGGCACTCGGAAGAAGCGCTGATCGTCCTCACAATGCAACTTTCAATAGATACAATTGTTGAACAGCAGCCGGTGGGACCGTCGAATAAATGGCGGAGCCAGATTATAGTGCTTTGTCTCCATTCGTCTCGGACGTTCAAAGGCCCGCTGGAATTCCCAACTCCTGGGGCTCTGCCACTGAGAAACACTCAAGCCTATCCATGGTTCTCGGAGACCATGCAGGGGTCGTTCTGGTCTTGTATGAGAGCCTCAATTGGGGAGAACTTTGTTTACAGTTGTTGGTCTCCAGTTTGGTAAAGTTCTCAGGTTTTTCCCGTAACGTTCTCGAGTGAGAATGGTGTGCTATCTTGAACGAGAACTTTGCCCGGATAAGGTACTCTTATACTGCGGGATGATCTCCCATGAGAACCTTTACCAGGTCATGAGATCATAAACGAACACAATTCCCGCTCATAATATGATCCTGTATGGTCTCCGAGAACTTTACAACTTAAGAGCGCCGGCTTTCCTGGCACGGCATTCGCGCTCACGACCCATCCCCCCTCCCCTCCCTGTAGAGTGCCAGCTTTTCATGGCACAGCATCCGCGTTCTCGATCCTTACCATTCCCTCCATGCATAAACAAGGTAAAGAACAGGCATGTATATTTATTGTGTCAGATGTCAAAAAACTCACTCTGGAACAGAACATGCGATGCAGTCATTCGATGCGAACATTTTGTTTCAAAAGCTGCCCAAACCCTTTCGCTTGCCGCCCCAGTCAGTACCGACCGGCGTGCTGAGTTTCAACGAGTCGTTTAGCAAGAGACCATAATATCTCCCGGTGCACGACAGCTCAGTCCCTTTACTTTACTTTTAACACGGAATGCAGGTAAGTGCAAAAATGCATGTCAAGCGGCGCTCCCCACGGTCCACAGACTGTGCGAACGATGTACAATTCAAACACTGTTAAGTACAGGCACGTACAATAGTTACACAGGCACAGACATTAAAAAGTTAATACAGGTAAAATGTATGGGCTGGCATGTGAACACTACCGACGGGAGTCCATGCGAGACCGAAGTCTAGCCATAGGAGCGGCGGAGGCGACGACAGCCGGTTGGCCGCTCTAGACAGTTTGCGCAGCTGGTAGCTGCATCTGGCTGGGGAGGAGCTACTCCAGCATGGCAGCCTGCTGACTGCTGAACCAAGAGCGCCATCAGACGCTCCAGCTGCTCGTTGTCTCCCATCACTGCACCGGTACGAGCGATCCGACACGACGGTGTTAACCCTATTCCTGGCGGGCTCCGCCGGGACAAGAAACTGGCGGGGGGGGGGGGCCGATTCGGCCCCCCCCTGAGATCTCGAGAACGAAGCAAGATAGCGACAAGCGGTAAACAACATCGGATACGCACGGCCAAGATCTACAATTTTTACTAAGGTCATTTTCAGGTCAGGTCAAAGATGACGTCACAGGGGTCGAAAAAGTCAAAATGGCGGCACTAGATATGGAGAGAGTTTTTCTCGAATAACTTTCGAATTAGTCAAGATAGGAACAAACTAAGGGCATCATCGTGATCCTCTCGTCAATCCGCATCGAATGATATATAGGTATGTTGACCTCGAAAGGTCAAGGTCAAAGGTTGACCTCAGGTCACGTGACCTCGAGGTCATCATGTATATCATTCGATGCGTCTTGACGAGCTGAACACAATGAGACCATCCACGCGTCTGTATCTTGTTCCTGTACGGAGTTATTGGCCAAAAACCTTTGGTGACCTTTGATGACGTCACATGACCTCACAGCTGCCCAACAGCAAAACAGACCTCAAGGTAGTGAAGGTTGACCGTATATGAAGTCATGTATGGTATATGGGGCCATTCCGACCCGTTTTAGTGGTAAAAACAGGGAGTTGATTTTTCCCCCATTGACTTATAATGGGGAGGTCGCGAAATTGACCTGACCTTAGGTCACCGATATCAAAATTCCGAGATATACAAATTGCACATACTGGTACCCTAACTAAACCCTGAAGAGAAGAAATTGATCGGTCAAAAACTCTAGCTCTGGCGTGATTGCAAACTTTTCTGAGGTAGCGTCACCAAACCGCCTCTGGTGACCTGACCTGAGGTCAGATCAACTCAAAATTTTCAGACATGTTGCGTAGAAGCCTTTTAGGAAAAGTCAGAAAATTTGAGCTTCCTAGCTCAACGCGTTTGGGAGATATAACCAAAAAACCTCAGGGGGGGGGCTCCTGAGGCCCCCCCCCCCCGCCAGGAATAGGGTTAACTTATGTGCGTCTCTGAATCGGTGTCGCGCACAGGGTCAATGTCACTCGCGTACTGGCCACGCATATTATCGATTACACCACTATTTCACTATTTCACTGTGGCCGGACCGTCTCGGCGAACACGCCTCACCTCACCTCGCGGCACTCAGCTGTGTTGACACCAGCGCCGCTCGGACGATACTGACCCTCGGCCGCTCGGCCCGGCCCGGCCGGTCAAGGTCGTTCAAGGTCACGGCTGTCAAGGCGCGACACGCGTGACCCAGGAGCAGGACACAACAGGGACATTTTGGCGTTGTGCCCGATGAGTTGCCTCACTTCGGTGTCCAACATTGAGAGCATCGTCTCTACGGCTTCTTGCTCTGAAAGGGAGAGTAAGACAAATATTAGAGAAACGGCAGAAACGCTTAATTTCTGAGCCATATCCTCAAAGCACACGAATTGGCATTTAAGCAGATTTAGCTAACACTGGCAAACAGATGGCAATCGCAACCTATATCCCAAAAATGGGCAATGGCACACAGATTTTACCACCTCCCAGAGTAGGTCGCGATTTGGGTGCAGACGGCCATTAACAGCCAATACTGGACAACAGATCTAGGGAGCGTACGGTATGAGACGCCCTAATCAGTAATAGGGCCCACCTATTAGCTTGATTTGGGGCTCGAATAGAGGGAGCGGAGGATGGCCAGAACGAGGAGGGAGGGAGGGGCAGAGGGGTGGGAGGAGACCCGAGTCGTGGCGCGGTTGACGACCCGGGTCCAGGGGGAGGGGACCGGGCTGCGGCCGAGGCGAGATAAGACACGCACAGTACACAGGCCGCAAAACAGGTCGGGCAGTCCAAGGCGCGCGCTCAGAGGCGGCGGACAGTGCGGAAGGGTGGAAACGAAGCGACAGGCTGTGGCAAACGATCCCCTCCCACCCTCCCCAATAGCAACTTTTAATCCAAAAATACCGTCCCATAGACACATTCGTCGTCGGCCTAAGTCTTGTTATCGATCATGATATGAACGATAACGCGATTTGGGTGCAGACGGCCATTAACAGCCAATACTGGACAACAGATCTAGGGAGCGTACGGTATGAGACACCCTAATCAGTAATAGGGCCCACCTATGTGCACATTAAGACATACAGAAAACAAACTCACCATGAGACGTTCGCGCTGTGCGCCAGACACCAACTCGCCAAAGGAACAACCACGCTGCCGGCAGCCGTCGCAGTGCTTTCGAGAAAGGAAGGACCGGAAGCACTGAGGCATTATAGAGATGCTCCTTAGGGATATCCATTTAAAGTGCTTTGAACTGTTAAAATCGATAAACATCGTGTCATATAGTAAGGCTCTTTTTCATTAAAAATTATTTCTTCTACTGAAAAATACATGTTTCATTTTTATCAATAATTGCTATTTTCCTAAGCGAAAATGGTATCGCAGCAATTCAAACTGCTACTCTTAACACAGCGCCACCTACGCCTTTAGTTTCCTTCTGTGCTGACATCTGTCGTCAAAACACGTCAGCTGCGAGAACTATAAGGAAAAAAGTGAGAAGTTTACCATCCTTTCTGACCGAATGACTGCTGGTTCGAATCTCACCGCAGACCGACTGTTTGCGTTACACGGGTAGCTAGACAACTTCCAGTACTAAACTATCTCGGTCAAGACCAAATCCACTCCTGAAACCGAAGTGGAGACCATGCACAGTTCTCGGGAAAGACCAATTCCTCAAAGCGGCAAAATGGAAACCATCGAAGGTACTCAGGTGAGTACTATCAGTATAAGTTCTAAAATGTGTTTCTCAGTGTGGGGACGTGCACGGCTGCTTCCAACATGAGCAATCGGCAGGAACAGATCACCTTTGGGCTGCAGCAGGACGTTGACCAGATTCGTCTGTTCTATCCGACTTTACGTTACCTTACAACGACTGTGTGAAGGTCGCGTCTCGTCGCAGAACTGCATTCCGGCAGGCGCTCGTATGTTAGTTTTACAGCAATTGGGTTGCAGGAGAGAGGCTCCCTGATTATCTCCAGGCAGAAGCAGGACTGGTCGGACAACATGCTTTTTGTCAAACTGCAAACATTCACCATTATATTATGCATATAATGCCATGGTATTTGGTGCGTGTACGATTCTCCTGATTCACATTGCAACAAAGTGAGAAGTGAGTAACTAAATCAGTTAAATCGGTGCCTGCTTTTTATGGCTACACCTCAGCCCATGCTGCCAAATACTAGAAGTAAGAGGGAGAGACATCTGAAAAATGTCCAGAAATTCTCGAAACCGCTGCAGCTCTCCCCTGCACTTTGCCTGCAGCTGTTCGAGCTCTTTACGTTTCCTGCATGCATTTGCATTTTCTGCATTTCCTGCATTTCTTACATGCGAGCGGCAGACCCCAGCGAGAGATGCTGCGTGTTGCTGTGGCTTGTGCATGGAAACTAGGAAATGTCGCTGAGTGGAAGCGTTCTCTTTGAGCTCAATTGATCAGCCTGGCCGGCTCCGGCTGTACATACCGGTGTAACGAGGCACTAGTCGGCTAACGTGTCAAAGACATGACGATAACATCAGCTTTTGAAGTGCAAATACACTGTCGCTGGTTCTTTGACCCGACAGGTTTGCATTAAACGTGACCATGTTCTGATGTGGTTCGATGCCAGCTAAAGCCAACATAGTTCAGCCATTATGCTACATTGCATAACGAAGGATCCATCAAGTGAGTCATGTCTCAGCTCTGGATAAATCGGGCACCCATTTACACATTCTCAGTACATCACAAAGACGCAAATGCAAAAGACGCTTCCTTACCTGCGCAATGAAAGATAATGTATTGGACATTTCAAATGCATGCAACATCGACTGCATGCGGTGTTGGTGGTATGCGCCGAACACCTGTGACTGGCTAACTGTTCTGAGGGTTCTGAGAACACATTTCATCAGCTATATGCATGATGCATACCAGCACCATGACCAGCTACTTCATGGTCCTCCGCGGAGCCAGGTGTGCCCCAGAGCTGCAGCTGAAACGTAGCGCGTTGTAGGTCAGACTTGGGTCCCTGATGAGAGGGCTCAGCTGGGTCTAGGAGTGTCGGGAAACATTTGTCGGTATATGCAACGCATTTTGTCACAGTCCCTGCATCACATTTGAAATACCTTGCAACAAATACATTAGGTAAGCTGGCTGCTGCATTAACCCGCGACCTGGTGGGGGGGGGGGCTATTTTTTGCCCCCCCTCCAGACTTTTCGATATATCTCCAGAACCGCTGCGCCGATCGTCACCAAACTTTCAGTACCCTCTCGGACATCAATTTCACACATTGTGACCAAAATTGTTTCCAAATGCTATGATAGGTTGGCCGGAAATGACGTCAGAGTGACGTCATGTTCTGCCGTTTTCGACCCAAAAAAGGGTTTCGCGGGAAGAGCTGTCAGGCCTATAGCTTTGCAAATACAGAAAAATGATAAAGACATAAAAGCTGTAGATAGGACAAGGCTACAAAACTGCTATCTCGGATTTTTGAAATTTTTGGATTTTGACCCCCAAAAATCAAAAAATAATTTTTTTGGATATAATAATCGAAAAATCCAAAAAGTTTTTTGAATTTCGCAAAAACCGGAATATATGTGATAGTCCTTACCGCCTTCCATCCACATACCAAATTTGAGCTTGATACCTCTTTTTTTGGCGAAGTTATAGCGAAAAAACTGTTCAAAATTGATGACGTCAAATTTTCAAACTAAATTTTTAGCAATTCTAGACCCCGTAGCGCAAAACAAAGACCACCATTAGACTCCCCGTGACGAGCTGCATCGAATCAATACCCATTTTATGCAAAACTATCAACTTTAAAATTTGACCTTTTTTGGCCTGACCTTGACCTGACCTTGACCTGAACTTCACCAGAAAGTGACCTAAGCCGTACCTGATAGTCTTATAACCAACACCATTGAGTTGGAAATGAACAATTGGCCATAAAACATGTATCACACAACCTTAGTAAAGTTGGGCTCATGTGACCTGACCTGTGACCCTTGGTGACCTGACCTGTGACCCTTGGTGACCTGACCTGTGACCTGACCTGGTATTGCCAGTGACCTCTAATAGCAACATATCTACTAGGCAACTGACGCCCTACCGCTGATTCTCGACAAAATGCGTTTTCCTCGGTGTTATAGCGCATTCCCTAGAAGACCCGTGAACGGTGAAACATTTCATCTTTGACCTGACCTGTGACGTCATCGGTGACCCCGAGGTCAATGAAATTTGGTTTCCCTTAACAAAATTTGACAGGCCTTTCGAACACCGTTTGAATTTTGCGGATCCGTCCAGTAGTTTCGGAGATACGGGGGGGGGGCAAAAAATAGCCCCCCCCCCACCAGGTCGCGTTATAAACAGACCCCACCAGGGCGCAGGTTAACAAATATTTATACTCCTCATGAAAAGTTTTGCATGCGATGAAACAGGATATGACATACGAATGCCAAGAGTGTCTGTCATCCATGTTTTGCAGCTGCTTGACGAAAACCAGCCTTCAAACATGCTTTACAGCATGAACATGAAATGAAACTGCGAGTGGGCGCTGTCAGTACATCAACAAGACGTGACACAAAATAAGAGAAGAAAAAAGTGTGGAGCAGAGGTGCTATTTTTTCCAGGAAGCAGCTTTAAGTGCTGGTGCAGGCTGGTGCCAATTTGATGCAGTAATTCCATCAATTGGATCACGATTAAATTTGCAACATCCATTCAGTAGTGTTGCAATATTCATTTGATTCTGTTTATGGTTCCGAGTATGTTGAATATTTGCAATCAAGAATAGCTAAGCATTGTTGAGGCATGCTTGCCGTAAATTCATGGGTCAACTGTCAAGATCTCCGAAAAAAGTATTTGGTAAAACAATATCCTGCTCAAAAGTGACAACTTTCGCAGTTGACAAAACAAAGTCTGAAATTAAATGTATGAAAAAAAACACTTGCATCGAATATCACGAGACGGTTCCCTCAAAGGCAACAGAAAGAGGTCAAACGACCGCAGCATTCCCCATTACGTCGGATGAGTCCGACTCCGCTGTGTGTTTACCCGAAGTCTGGAAATTTGACCTCACTCCATCCCGGGACGATAGCCGCACCGAGGCGCTAATGGCCGACGAGTCATTATCACACCCATTCTGCCGGGCTGGCTGTCGGGGCCGGTTCATTTAACCCCTGACACGGTGTAGTCCGTGACGCGGCGCGGTCCCACGCGCCGTCCGCCGGGCCGCCGTGACCCGCTCGGTGACACCCGGTCATTAGAGGGAGGGGGAGGAAGGGTCACCGCTCTGCAGTTATTGCGCCAGGAGCCGCTCCGGTGGACCGTGGGACGACCAGCTGCAATGGCGGCGGCTGAGGGATGAAACCGCTCTTCATCAGACGCTGCTGAATATTGCCGACATTTGTAAACTGACACGGTACTCATAAAATGGTCAGGAACGAGACAACTCTCAGTTTATTACCTGACAGGCCTTGGACACAGAAATAATCTCCAGACAACAAAGCCTAACGTGTTTTATTATCAGCTCTTACTTACTTACTTACTCCTCGGCGGCAGCTTCACTGGCGGAGCGGAACCCGAAGATACGAGTCCATGCCGCCTCTGCGCCTCCCACCGACTGCACGTCGGCCAGTGTCCTGCGAGAGATGGTGCCGCAGGCCAGCTGACAGGCGAGTCTACCCACGGCGCCACGACGATGCGACTTGGCGACCCATCCTCGACGAAGGCCGCGCTCGACCATCCTCTCGACCTCCCGGCTTCCTCGATGCAGTGCTTCTTGCGCTTCCGCTTCTCTTTGGTAGTCGTTCACGATGTGCCTGATGTCGGAGGCCGAGAGGACGATCCTGCTGGTTGCCGAGGAGCCCTCTCCCGCCAAGCGGTCGGCCTTTTCATTCATGGAGATCCCGGAGTGGCCAGGGCAGTAGAGCCAGGTTATCCTTTGGGGAACCTGTTGCCACTCGGGAGGCGACCAGCCAGTTTCCAGTTTCCGGAGGAGAGATTGTGAGTCGGTGGCGATGATTATGTGCTCCGCGTCTGGGGCGAGCTCGCGAGCGGCGCACAGGCCGAGGGTGACCGCCTCCATTTCCGCGCGCATGCTCGACAGGGTCAGTCGACATGCCCCGGATGTGCAGCGCGTCGACTCGCCGTACCTGAGGAAACAGCCCCAGCCGCTGCGAGGTGGGTCACGAGTGACCGATCCGTCGGTGGCGAGAACCAGAGTGGCAGTGTCCCGGTCGTGGATCTCGTCGAGAAGTTCCTCGAACGCCGCGTTGGCGACTCCAGGGGGCCACTCGCGGCATGATCTGTCAAGTGAGTGACAGGCCATGATATTCCAAGCGTCCGACACGCAGTCCGGAGTCGCTGCGAATTGAGGACCCGCTCTCAAGCTGTGGCGCCCCTTGATGTCTCGCAGGGTCGCGCATGCCTGACGGATCCAGCCACTCTTCTGAAGACGACGCAGAGGGGCTCGGTCAGTCATGGACTGGACAGCGGTGCGGAGAGGGTGCCCCGGCGTTTCCAAGATCTTGGCGACGGCCGTCACCCTGAGTGTCTCGATCTTCTGGGGCACTGGCCGCACGTCGACCATATAGCGAAGAGTGGATCGTGCCGTGTCGCGAGTGCATCCTGTTGCGATTCTCAGCGCGGCGTTTTGTATGCGGTCGAGCCTCTCGAGGGAGGATGGGCTGGCCGTAATCACCTCTCCACCGTACGTTAGACGGCTCAGGATGAGGGAGCGGTAGAGTTCGACGATGCGCCGCTGGCAGACGCCCCTCTTCTGAGCCATCTTCAGCGTGCCGAGTGCCCTGGTGCATCGAGAGACGACCTTCTCGATGTGTGCGCCGAAGGTGAGGCGCCTGTCCAGCGTAACGCCTAGATGAGTGATGGTCTCGGTGTCGGGTATAGGCTGACCGTCGTAGCGAAGTCGACATGGAGGTGGGCAGTGCTTACTCAGAGATAGCACGCAGGCTGTGGCCTTCGCAGGATTTATTTCCATGCTGGCGTTCTGGCAGATTGTTAGAATATCATCCAAGGCCTCTTGCATGTGACGCTCGAGAACGGCCATGTCTTTTCCCGTGCCGACCACCAGAACGTCGTCGGCAAAGGTCAGGACATGAAACTTGCTTATTATCAGCTCGCTAATTCAGTTATTTATAGGAACACAACCTCACCGAAAATAATCCTCTGAAGCTTCATTAAACGTCCGGAGCGATGATTGTGGCCATTTTCGCCGCCGAGTTGGCTCGCTGAGTAATGGGACCAGGTAACAGCGGAGGCAGGCGGAGCTTGGCTGACTGGCAGTATCCTCTGTCATCATCCCACTGCCGCCGCTGGGTCACCGCTGGGTCATCGCTGGGTCACCGTGGGTCACCGTGGGTCATGAGGTCAGGGGTCATCGGCGTGATGTGAGGACACCGCCGGAGCGGCGCTTTCCCCATCGGTCGATTGGAGACGGTCGCTGTCTATGGCAGGCACAATATTTCTCCGCGGACTGAATGGCACACGCTTCGGTTTCGTCCAGCCGTTTTTCACAGGTCGTCAATACCTACAAGGTCGGGCCAGACAGCCCGTTCTTTGCGCACGGGAGTGACCTTGTCCTATAGATGCCCTCGCAACGTGAATAATAAACACGTCTCCGCGTGAAGAAAGTGAGTGTGTATTGCTCTGTATTCCGATTTTCACAATGCGTTGCTTGAAATAAACTCTGTAAAGCTATATAAGCCGAAAAGATTTGTCAAAATTGTATGCATTCAAATATGGAAAGATAACACAGAAAATGATGAATCAAAGACCACTCATAGTGTGAATGGAATTAACTATTGTCACTTATAAAGTGTATATGATTTCTAAGCATACTCGTACTAGTAATCAACTGAACCATTAGAGCTCGGCCGAGTGATTGGCTCTCTCCTCGCTCTCCCCCGCCACACTGTCGGGCCGTTTACGGTGCGCGTCATTAACCGGCTCCGGCGCGCCATTATCGGCGCGCCATCTGCCGCGGTGCGCCACTTCCGTCGCCAGATCTCGGCACAAACAGCGCGCCGGATCTACTCCTTCCGTCGGCGCGTCTCTGCGCCTGTCTCTCGTCCATCCGATGCGTCTTCATCTGTTCTGCGCCGCCGGTCGCCGGCCGGCCGCCGCCTCTCGCCACTTTGAGTCGCTCCGCCGCGTTATTGATGACTGTCCACGAATCAATGAGTCCGCGGCGCGACAATGGCGCAACGTTTTTGTCGCCGACCGGCCGTGTTGTCACCCTCGCGCGGGGATGGGATGGCGAAATCCCCCGAAACGGATCGCCCAAGAGCGCGCGATGAGCGATTTCGCACGGAGACGCGCACGTGTCGTCGATAATTAATAACGCGCCGGACGGCCCCTGTCGACGAGCGCGGCGCGCGTGCGACTGTCGCGGCGCACTGTCGCGTGGTCCGACGCGACGGCTGGGACGCCAGACAGTGTGATTTGGCGGTGGGGAGCGAAAAACCAACGGCTCTCTATAGGGATGGGCTGTAGAGGGATAGAGAATGATCTGGTGTGGAACACTATTCCAGACTGGTGGGTGGCGGTCCACTGTTTTCTTACAGGGTCGAGCCGCGCGGCTGTAGGTCTGTTGTCATTGAAAACACCGCCGAAGGCCGGCTGGAACCAATGGGTCACACGGGTCGTGTGTTCGATCGCCGATCAGCGACGTCCAGCCGTCAGTCAGCCGGACTCAATCAGTCGCCAGTCAACAGGAAACGTTGCAGGCTGCTGGAATGCGGCCGAATCGGGCTCACAGTTTACCGGGCGCTGTTTGGACCCGATCAGACGGCTGTCGTCGCGTGCTTCTGTGACATGGCGTGGCTCACGTCAGCGATTGCAGTGTTTGCAACTGATCAAAAATCTATCGCCACGCTCCTCGGTGGTGGTCGCGGCAAGTGTCGCAACAGTGAAGTTCAACCTGAAAATAATTCAAATCAGCATCAGCAAAGTAATTTTGAATTTGGTTCACGTCACAGGCCATAAAATGGCAAATTGTCACCATGTTTTAGTGATATTGCATGCTTTAACACTGGCGTTGTGTCAAGCCATTGAGGTAACTTCACTTATCGTGTAATTTTCCTTCATCAGTTGGACTGGAATGGATGCAGTGTTGAAAGCTTGATAAAAAGGCAGCGATGGAATGGTTCATGCCTACAATGAATTAATACTACACTCGAACGCGCACATTGATCAATGATTCAGATTTAGATTCCATGCCTTAATGCCAAACTTTGTGCGGCAGCTAAAAAAAAAAAAAACTGTCCGCCGTCAAACCAGCTGTATTAGCAATAGCTTCAGCGTGGACTTTTCAAATGCCTGATGACCAGACGCTCGCCAGATTAAACACATCATTATCTTTCGGCATAACAAGCATATCTGTACGTTTTATGTCAATAAAAATGGCCAATGATCTGTTCTGTTTGTGGCTAATAAGGAAACGATCGCTTCGCCTAGCAATAAAGAACCAGTGCATTGGCATCATTATTTCAACAAACCGTCATCTTATCATTTCTACAAGCCGTCATTTGAGAAATGCCACGCCATCTCAGTCACGATTGGAGTGTGTCTCTCACGAACCCAAAAAGTGCCTTCTGTCAGCAAAACCACACCCTTGCATGGATAAAACGTCTCATATCATTGTGTGTAGCACTTTAGACCCAGGTTGGCTACCGCCAGGCCCAGACCCAGGTTACCGCCCCCAGACTACGTCGACCTCCCACCACCGAGCCCCGGTCCCAGCGCGGCGGTATGTGCCGGATATGATGTACTGAGACGCCCGGCCGACGGGCTCCTGGGTCCCCCGCTGTGGCGACCAGGAATGCCAACTAGATGAGCCCAGCCGTGGGCTAAATGGATTAGCCGGTGCCGAGGTGGGTCAGAGATCATGTGTCTGGTAGTTCATAGAGTGGCTCCTCATAGTGCTCTGATCTGGGGGCATTTTTGTCAGGCTTCAAGTCTTTTTTTTCTAAGGAACACTGTGACTTTACCGGTAATTGGATTTTTGTTGTTGTTCATATGCAATCATACCGTGTATGCCATCTGATCAAGCCATATTAGCTTCGCTCGAAGTTGTCTTACATAAAACAATGGTAAACGAGCTCTTCAAGCATCATCAGGAAGTTAGAACTTCTGTACGATCAGTTGATCTGTGTCAAATCGTTACCTGCCGGAAGCCACGAGTAGCTTCTCAGATATGCACCAATAGGAGCCACTGGTTCGGGTGTCGACTATGTAAAACACCCGACAACGTGTCAAAAACATCATCCGTTTTAGTCGAACAATCGGGCGACCACCAGCGGCCATTGTGCGACTCCTGTCGGGAATGTGTGCACGGTCCACTAACTGGAGGTGACAGCGGGCGTGCGAGCCTCCACCCTACCCGGCCGAGTGTGTGGGGGTTGAGAGACCACCAGGAGCGTCCCCCAGACGGCCACAGACCATATCAGGGTGTCATCATTTCGAAACCACACCGGCTGACACGGGACAGATGACCAGTGTCTTATCGCAACCTGCTTCAACGTTTCAATAAATAGGAGGCAAGACATATGTAGATGACAGCTAGTGATACACTTTTATCAGACAGGTATCTGACGATGTAAATATTTTTGAAGATGCAAAACGTCTGCTTTTCGTGAATGCTGGAAGAACGTCCGTTGAACATGCAAAACCGGTCAGACGGAGTTGAAGATCTAGGCTAGAAAACGTCCGTTATTATTTTATTTAGTTGTGGGTTAAATGTAAATGCCATTTTCGCAATTTCGCAATACTGTTTACTGGGGCATTCCACGATAGATCGACCAAAAATAAATAAAATTTACACCCTCATATTTTATTTTTTGCTTAAAATTGGTCTAATGGGTTGTGATGGGCGGGGAACCCAGCTGTGGCAAGGATTTTTTTCTTCGAACAACGGTTTCCGAGATACAGCCTCGGGCAGTTCCTGGAGGTCACACTGCAACCCTATGTTTGGCGGCTTATAACTCAGAAACTATTGGTTTTCTATGGTGAAAACTTTATATGGTTCAACTCGCAATCAACCAACAAACGTTTTGGCTATCTCGGATTTTCGATTTTTGAAAATTTCGATCACGTGACATCTTGACCTTTTTTCGAAGAGTGACCTTGATATTTTCCCAACTGAAAGTCGCAATTATGTCTGATGACGATTAAAGCCTTATTAATTTTCATTCATATGCGCAAATAAAAAAAGTGGCTTTCGGCCTGCGTTGACCTCAGGTCAGGTCATTTTTATGACCTTCCCATTATTACGAGCGGGAGCGACAGCGAGATCTCGAGAACAAAGCAAGATAGCGACAAGTGGTAAACGGCACAAAGTACACATGGATAAGGTCTACAATTTTTACTCAGGTCATTTTCAGGTCAGGTCAAAGATGACGTCACAGGGGTAAAAAGAAAGTCTAAATGGCGGCACTACATATATATGAAGTTTTTCTCGAATAACTTTCAAAGTATCCCAGCTATGAACAAACTAATATCACCATCGTGATCCTCTCGTCGATCCGCATCGAAACATGTGTATGTTGACCTGGAAAGGTCAAGGTCAAAAGTTGACCTTAGGTCACGTGACCTTAAGGTCATCATATATATCATTCGATGGGCCTTGACGAGCTGAACACAATGAGCCTATCCGCGCGGCTGTATCTCAAACCTGTAAGGAGTTATTAGCAAAAAACATTTGGTGACCTTTAATGACGTCACATGACCCAAGAGCAACGTCACAGCTGACCAAGGGCAAAAAGGTCCCAAGGTAGTCAAAGTTAGTCGTTCGTATATGAAGTCACTCATGGTATATTAGGTAATTCCGACGCGTTTTAGTGTAAAAACAAGGGAGCTGATTTTTCCCCAATTGACTTATAATGGGGTGGTCAAGAAATTGACCTGATCTTAGGTCATCGGTATTGAAATTCAAAACGAACTGGTGCTAGGCGAAAGCAAACACAATGGTGCCTGTTCCACGTCTCTTTCTTTATTAGATCAAAAGGTACAGCCAAAACTATTTTGACTTCCTTTTTACCCCTGTGACGTCATCTTTGACCTGACCTGAGAATGACCTCCGTAAAAATTGTAGACCTTATCCGTGAAAATCCTGTACCGTTTACCGCTTGTCGCTATCTTGCTTTATTCTCGAGATCTCGCGTCGCTCCCGCTCGTAATAATGGACAGGTCATAAAAATGACCTGACCTGAGGTCAACGCAGGCCAAAAGCCACTTTTTTTATTTGCGCATATGAATGACAATTGATAAGGCTTTAATCGTCATCAGACATAATTGCGACTTTCAGTTGGGAAAATATCAAGGTCACTCTTCGAAAAAAAGGTCAAGATGTCACGTGATCAAAATTTTCAAAAATCGAAAATCCGAGATAGCCAAAACGTTTGTTGGTTGATTGCGAGTTGAACCATATAAAGTTTTTACCATAGAAAACCAATTGTTTCTGAGTTATAAGCCGCCAAACATAGGGTTGCAGCGTGACCTCCAGGAATTGCCTGAGGCTATATCTCGGAAACCGTTGTTCGAAGAAAAAAATCCTTGGCACAGCTAGCTTCCCCGCCCATCACAACCCATTAGACCAATTTTAAGCGAAAAATAAAATATGAGGGTGTACGGCTTTGGTCGATCTATCGTGGAATGCCCCTACTGCTATTTCCTGCTTGCTTATTCAGTGCTTAGCAGTGCCTGAATAGTCTTGACAACATCGTTGGTAAGAGCATAATGCTAAAGACGTTCGACAAAGATACTGTGCAGCAGACATGTTTATACATATCATATTTTTATGCTTTTTATGGATCAGCAATGGTACAAGCAGCCGCGACTATATATAGTCGCAGAAAAACAGGACCTTATAAAAAAAACAAGACTTCGACTTTTGCTACCTTTCCTTGTGCAACCATGCGAGCTCTGAATGCAAGGGCGAGTTTAACAGGCATAAAATCTTAAATTTTATTTGATCTCAGATCATGTTCTTACAGTGTCACGCAAAGCCGTGGTCGGCGAAATAAAAGAACACTTTTTTGTGAAACAGACTGCGCGTGTCTGCACTTTTTGAACCAGCGCTGCCTTATCAGCAGTGGCGAATCTTGTAGCCCCACACATTCGAGCAGTTGTGGTGACTACAAAAAGCCCAGTGAGATGTAAATGTGTAGCGTTTGGACAGACGTGGCCGGCCTGATATCCAGATAGGACACGGGCTGTCGCGCCGCGCGGCACGGCACGGCGGGGGCCCAGCGACGCTCCGCCGCCGCTGCCGTGGTGCCTATCAAGCCGTGAGAGCAGTAGTTGGACGGTCAGATGTGTTTTGTCGGTCAGGTATTCGGCTGCGGGTCGCCGCCCAGGTCGTCGAGTCATACTCTCCGCGCGCCGCCGGCTGTCCAAATGGCGCTTCCGTCGAGCGCCAGAAGGTAGACTGACCCGCACTGCACGCCGGCCTGCAGGCATACTGCGCCGCAATGCACCACGCTCGACGGCCGGCGGGAGGGGAGGGGCGGGCGGGGAATGCGAGCTGGGACGTCACGTCATTATGAGGCATTTACCACCGAGTGTCAGGGGCGTTGCGTGACGGTGTCGGGCATTAATTTATTTATGAAAACGTGAGATACCACCGCGAGACTGCAATAACTCTGTGACATGTGGTCACAAGCTGACCATGTGACCGCGGCCATAAACCTCGCCCGATGTTTGATGTGGAAAGGAACCGATAACTCACAATGCGTGACTCAGTGTGAGAACATACCAGTGGAAGGAGTAGCCCGGACGAATCTACTAGCTCACATCAGTCCAGCCAACTGACATCGGGACAGGCCCCGTTGTGTTGCCTTGTCTGCTCTGAGTAATTATATCCAGAACTGATGCTATGCTTGCAGTGGGGTAGACGGTGTCGGCGGCAGCAGCAGCAGCGACAGTGCAGTGGCAGCATCAGCAGCAATGGCAGCAACAGAAGAAGCAGCAACAGCAGCCGCAGGCTCGCGCAAGAGTGGCAGTGGAAGCATCCGAGGCAATATGTCGGTCTGCGGGCAGCACTGAGCGTGGCGACACATGAATCACATGTCACGCAGATAAACAGCAAAATCACGAAGGCTCCCAGCTAGATCGTGGATCACCAATGCAATGGATCGGGCCAGAACAGACCAGATGGAACTAGACCATATATGTAGGTTCAAAGGAGACCAGGCCAATCCAGAGGTCAACCGCAGACCGGACCAGACGGGACCAGGCCAGAAACCAGACTTTGTAGACTTAAAAAAAAAAATCAAACGGTTATGGCCAGGTCACGGGATATGATGATCAAACTTATCTAATGAAAAGATTGCATGACGAACGCGATAAAAGCCTGGCAGTATGCATCAGATTACTTTTCTTGTGTGGCTTCTTGTTTTCATTTGAAGCTGACACAAAAATGTGTTAGTGGTTCATTGCTCGGGCATACACATTCTGACTAAATGAACCAGCCACGCAGTTATTTGGAGACGGGCGAGCCCTGCCGTTTGTCAAGCACAAATGTAGCGAAGGATCAATGAAACAACTTTGGTCGAATATGACACGCGTCTAGATCCCTTTAATTAGCTAGCAACACGTGTCTGTTGCAGCATTGATTCGGGCCACGCCAGCTCTAATGAATAATGACAGGGCCGGGAAGTGCAAACAAACCAACCGGCGAGCGCTGCGCGACGCGCCCGACGCGCCGACTGGTCGTCAGCATGCATTAGAACAGCGCATTGTCGTGTTGATGTAATCAGCAGTAATGTTTATTTTATCGACTTCATTACAAACCTAATCCCCGTGGAGCAAATTATGTGGGCGACTCGCGCCGGCAGCCGGTCATCAGTGCCGGAGAAACTGACGGAAAACACGGCGGCAAAACTGGTGACCGAGTGACTAAAGCTGCAGTCGTGACTTGTCGCCGATGTGTCGGATGCTGATGATCGCTCACAGGCCAGTGACCCTCTGACCGCGGAGCCATGGCGGAACAGCCGGTGAATCATCTTATTTGGCATGTCGGGAGGCATAGGGGAAAATGGTTGGGCATCAGCAGGACAATGCAAACAGTTTAGTGCTGTTGATGGAAAACGGGGCAGTCCTCCCAATCCAGCTAACATTCGGATGTCTGGTGGACAGCAGCGGGATCCTCCGAACTGTCGAGCTTTCCTACGAGAACGAGATGCCCTATCCTCGCCATCCGACTTTCCAGCGGACATGCGGAGAGGCGGACAGGGCAGCTGGTGTCCGGCCATGTTTGCTCCTTCAGTGCAACTGTAATATGGACCACCGGGGCGGCGTGTGACGCATCACGCCGGTCCGTGACGGCGGCACGGGCCGCTGACAGGTCATGATCCGTGACGGGGTCACGTCCTGTCTCCAGACAGCCCACGCACGGTTACATCTCTGTCGTCCCAGCTAGCCCGCCGCCCACAGGCGAACTAAATAGTGCTGGCTGTTGCTGGAATATGAAAAATGTCCGGAAACGGAGCGTAACACTACGGCACGGCTGGAATTAATTAATGCAGCTGGAACGGGCGATGTTTTTTTGCCAGGACCTCGAAAACCAAATCTTTCAAGTATTTCGATAAGCAAATTCCTTGGGTCAACTGTTTCAAAAATCACATTTCAACCTTTATACCATCAGATAGGATTTTTTGTATTTTTTACCGTCGTCGACTGGTCGAAAGGATTTCCAGTTAGTGCCGACCACTAATTGGTGAGTAAGGCCACCGCCGCACGGGGAAGCAGGTCCCACGTGACTACGGTGGAAGGCGATCCGTCAGTCCAGGAATGTCCGCGTCCGGCCGCGGCGGGATGGTTATCACTGAGATGCCAGTCGGCGGTGAGGCGGGGCTGGTCGGAGCTGACCCCGGTCAACCCTTCACTCACTCGATATCGGAAACCACTCTTATGTAAGTCGGCACACGAGGCAAATCGCTGTAAACGGACTCAGCGGCATGTCGGCGGCTTCAATGAGGAAGCCCGCCAAATCAGGTGGGGCAGTGGAGGTGGCACAACTCTTACCAACTCCCGGCCCGAACGACACGGGACGCGGGGGGGGGGGGGATTTAGTAGCACTGCGGCAGCGCCTGTTTTCTGTATTAGCACTGTGCCGCGCCCGGCCAAGTTCGGCATCAACACTGGCCAAGTTCTCAGGGGGATCAGGAGGATGAGAAAACTTGCCGAACGGAATTATTCATGTTCTTGTTTTTCCGGCGCCTCCCGTCGTGTCGCGGCCATCCCGGCAGCCGGCAAAGTTCCGTTACAGTAACGAACACAGGCACCTGTTTACAGATACAGGCAGAGGGGCATCACGCGAGCCGCCGCCGGCCGTTCAGTAGGCCAGTTAAGTTGCTCCCCTAATCAGATGGGGCGATAGTCATGCCCCATTTTTCAGAGAGTGCGCCGCGCTGTAATGAGCAGCCAATTACGGCGGCCGGCCGACGCCTGGGTGGGCCGGCCGCGGAAAAACTCGCGATGCGCTGCATGACGTTTTCATTTACAATCACGGTCGTCCGAGCGGCCGAGGTGCGAAAAAGACCGCAACCAATCTGCCTAATACGAGCCGTCATCGCGGCTGGCCGCGCCTGCTATTTCGATCAGGTATTTCCTTTTTGCCGACGGGTCAGCCGAGGGTGGTGTCAGAGGCAGAGTGACTGGCACTCTCTTGTGTTTTCTCCGTCCTCTCATCCCCCCCCCCCCAGCAAGGTTCTGCAGAGGCCTCCGACGCCCCTGTCACGCCGGGTGACACCCATCAGCCTAAGAACAGCTCGCAGAGGGCGTGCATTCTTCACAATGAACCTCTGAGCCGGTCCGGAGTTGGGACTCTGTTCCGGAAACTGGTGCTGTGTTAGACGACCCTTCATGGAACGTCACTCCATCTGAGCGGTTTAAGCAGGCCCGACAGTTCCGGTTAAACAGTCGTGATGAAAGGGTGCCACCGCTTGACCCCGCTCCGGTGAGCGAATCTTTAGACAGCCTGTATTATCTGCAGTGATGGAGCTGAAGGAGCTTCATTATGCCAAACATGGAAAACTTTGAGCAGCCCACGCCCGGTGGTGACCCAGCGGGGTATGCGGGAGAGTCGGTCTGTCGGCAGATGAGCTACCCTCTCCTTACTCAGCACTGCAGAGCCACAAAGACACCGCCACAACCGGCCGCCATCCGGTCAGACTCACAATGACGCCTCTGTGTCCTCCCTGAGCCGCCGGCTGACAGTGAGCCTGACGTCATCAGACCATGGCGGCGGCGGCGCTCCATTTCTCGTCCGTCATCGAGCCGTCATCAGGCGGCGGTGTCTTTGAGTCTCCGCGCCGCCGGCCCCGCGGACTGCCCCTCCCAGCCAGCGGGCGCACCAGCCGCCACCTCTCGCCAGCACGTGAAGAAGCGTCCTCCGCAGTCTAATGGAGATTTATTGTTATGCTAATCGTCGCCGACGCTTCTCTCCGTCGGTCAGCCGCGACATACGAGGCCTAGCGAGGAAGATGTGCGTGCCCTGACGCGGCATCTGACACGACACGCGCACGTGGCACGGGACATACCGTGTGACTGTGGCACATGTGACGCGGACCGGTGCTCGCACGTGCGTGTCTGCGTGCCCCGAGTGACGCACCGCGTGTGTGGATGGGAGAGGGTACCTGACGGGCCCGTCAGATGAGCATTGTGTGGTCGGGGTAAGATGGCAGCTCTCTCAGTTCTGGCATTGGGAGGTTGATGACGCAATGAGGAGGCTGCTGGGGGAGGGGACGGGATGCAGTTGGCTCATTTGCAGGTATTGTCGGCGGCTGACGGTTTTTATATGTTTTTGGCAGCGGGCGTATCGGAGCTTTGTCATAGCTCTCCATTAGGGAAGTGCAGGCGTCCTTCATGAAGTGACATACGTCTTCGTTAGGGCCGCGTGGCCTTTTATTGGTTTGTCAGCTCAATGGACCATTCGTCAACTTCGGGCTTCAGCGTCGGGGATACCGTCCGCATTGTCAAACCAGTCCTTTTAGCAAACATTCTCCGGCGCTGGCTGACAGCTACTGAAAAGCTCGCTGCTTTTTCAGCGTCAACTTCAGGGCTAACCTTTCACTGGGCGATCTTTGGCAGCCTGTGTGACCAGTCGACCCTAATGTCAAACTGAAAACCCAGATGTTCACCTCTGCACGCATGACTGCAATGCTTAGGTCGAATTCCTGCGGCGCCCATGCCGGCTTTTTGGCGCGTTTCGTCAGCGGCTTTGATCGGAGTTCTGCGATTCCTGGCAGTCACTCCGGGTCGTTCTCTGTGGAACTCTGGACAGCTGGCCGCCAGCGGTGGTATGCAAACGGCCCTCGTCATCATCGCAGTGCCAGCGCGCAGAACGGCCTCTCTGTCTGATAATGACCACGGCAGTGTCACGTGCTCTCCTGCGGGTCACAGTCCGGAGCCCGTTCGGACCGCTGTCATCCCCACAGCCGAGCCGCGCAGACGTCCCACCCCCGGAAATTTTAGCCGCCCCGTGCAGGATATAAACACGCCGAACCGAGCTGCCTCGGTCCGGTACTGCGCCGCTCAGGGTTTGAGAGATCCTCGATGCACCAAACAGGCTGTCAATCACTTCATCGCAGCAGCGACCGACCAGCTCTCTGCAGGATGACGGTTGGCGAGGCTGATGAAAACATAAACCAGCTGTCATCGAGGCCATGGCGCCGCCTGTGTCGGCGACCTCCTATCGGTCACGCCGGGAGGAGACAGTGGTGATCGGGCGGTGCCTATCAGTGTGCACTGTGCAGGGTGAACGTGCAATGACCGAGGGTCGCGGCTCGCTGCAAAATAGGCGAGGTTCGTGGATTGCTGCAAACGCGGAAACGCAGAGCCGATGACTGCTAGCATTGTAGGAAGCGATGAATGAGGATGACGCATTAACCAAATGATATTCAACAGCATATGGTACCTACTTATATTTCTTTAAAATAAACATCAAAACAATAAAAACTTTGCAAGTGCAGGTGCGGCTGTCTGTACTCAACAATTTATTTAGCTGTCCGTTAGGGTGGCACTTAAAATTTGATTTTTGATTTTTAATGCGTGCGGGTGGTTTAACGGGTCCATTCCCGAAAAAAATAAGGTAGGCAAATTTTTATGGGAAAATATTGATATTTAGAGGTCGCGAATCGAGGTCAAAGTTGAGATTTTTGTAGGAAATTTCGATATCATCAAATTCTGTTCTGACTTTGCTATGTAACTGTATTTGGATGATAATAAGGCATTTCTTAGTCATTTTCATATTGTTTATCGATATTCCACGCATTTCGGTCACACCGGACCACTGGTCTATGTACTACGCTACTCCAGTTCCCCCCTTTTGTAGATTATTGGCGCCTCACTGGAGGGAGGGATATCATGGGCAGTGAACACCCAGATCCCTTTGTGTGTGACCTGGGTAGCAGTTGCAGCCGCTCTTCGGGCTTCAGGCTAGCGTTTTCTGTTATCTTCAACGACATGGAGGAAGAACTGGCGCTTATCTTCGTCTTTCATGAGCACCAGGCCTCCACAGTGCCACACCGCGCCTGGTGAAGTCATTCACCGCCCGCAGCTCCCGGACCACACGAGCGGCGCGTTGGTAGCTACTGTCCTCCCAGTGGTCTTGGTGATTGATGATGAGCCCTGCGTCCAGGTCGTGGATCCTTGAGAGCTGTTTGAACGATGGTGTGAGGAAGCTCGCCAACGTCTTGGTCGCGAGAGCGGCGTTAATGGTGTCCACTAAGGGCTTGTGGGGCGGGTCCTCGTCCTTCCTCTCCTGCAAGTCTATTACCCACACCATGACTTGATTGATCCCGAGGGTCTGGGTCGAAAAGCTCCAGTCACCAGCCGATCATTTAAGTACTACAGGTGACGGTCGAAGACCGGGACTGTCGCCCTCGACAGCTCCTTGTAGGGGTAGGTGCAGAGCGCATTCACAAAGGTCAGGTCCCGAGTCGGCGCAGTAGCGGGGAGTAGAGTCCGAGACCAGGCGTCGGCGGCGGCGGCTTACGTGCAGAGTGCAGACGACGACAGCGTACAGCGTCTGATGACCTGGGCCTCGGCCGCCGTCAGCCGGAACTGCTCCCTGAAGAGGAAGACATCCACAGGGCGGATGGCCTTTGCCATCCACATAACAGTGGAGTACTCTGGGGCGAAGAAGCGGATGCCGTGCTTTGGAACTCCACCGAGAGCAATTACGCAGAGCTCCAGAAGTTTATGGTAGTCTTCCCGGAGCTGGGCGTAGTCGAAGAAGCGGCGGAAGCTGACCAGCAGCTCGTCCCACTCCGGGACGTCGCGTCGACGGCGAAACGATCCAGGGCCGATCCAACTTTTGCTCGATGAGGGCTAAATCTCCGTTCACCAGCATGCTGTTCGCCGTCGTGGTGTCGAAGGAAAAGGCCGCAGATCCGCTTCTCCAGCTCCTAGTCCCCCACTGCTGTGAGCACATGACCTGTGCTTGGATGGACGGGAGTTTGGGAACGGCGATGAGCTTTGACACCCTGCCCCCCTCTCCAACACCAGCACGAAGAATCGGTCGACGCTCCTTCCCTCGCGGTTCAGGACTCGCGGTTCAGCCGAAAACGTATCCTAAGTTCCGAGCCGCAGTTGATAGCAGGTTCACGTGTTCTCCACACATTACGGTTGGACAGTCGGGTCCAGTCGAGGCTAGTTCACTGTTGGGGACGCCCGCTCGCCCCCATGCGCTCGCCCGTGTGAGTCGACGTTTAGATTTTCTATAAATGGTCGCCATCGTCGAAGACGTTCTCTTCGTGTGCGCACCGCAACGGCCGGGTAAGTCTGTTGCTGGCACTGGCTCTAGAGACGGAAGAAGCGCCCACGGAAGAACTTCCCGAAATCACAATAGACCGGTGCAGCTCAATATACACTCTCGCCTCTGCTAACTGCTTTCGTCCGTCTGCGATTGGTTGACTCCAACTTCTTCTTCACCTTCTCTTTGGCATAAAAGGGACATATCTCGCATAGGGCACCGGTCGCAGGCCAAAACAGGCCTGGCATGGGTAAAACAGCCCAGGTCAGACCTGTTTTGGCCTGACCTGGACTGGCTACGACCGGCCGGAAGTGATGGGATAAGCAATTGCTTAACAAATTAAGGCCAAAATACGTCGGAAATGACGTTTAGTGACCGCAAATGTTATTCCACATACGTTTTAAACAGTTTCAAAAAAAGTTGATTTTCCCCCAAAACTGTAAACTTTGACCTCAATTCGCGACCCCTAAATATCAATATTTTTCAAAATCATTTTGCACACATTATTTTTTACGGGGATGGAACCAGAAAACCACCCGCACGCCTAAAAATCGGATAACATAAAATTCACCTTATTGCTAAGTGCCACCCTACTGTCCGTACTGACAGCTGGTAACATAAACGTTTAATCTTTGTTCTTGGAATTGAAGCCAAACGTATGTTACGTAACGTTGATCAGTTATACTGAATCTTTTAAAGCGACAAAGACTCCTACAACGAGATAACAACGTTCAACATGGCTTATAAGCCACGCAAAGAAAGTTCGATAATCTGGATTGACTGTGACGAATGTCAAGAACTGCAGAATTGAGGCTTCGGCTATTTTAGTAGGGACTGTTAAGAACTGGCAATAAGCTATGATTAATTGCATAACTTATTGCAAAGCATGAAATAAGCTTTCTCAGCTTGAAAGAACAAGAGAAACGCTTGAAAGCTTGCTTGCTTATAAGCTTGAAAGAACAGGAGACAAATACGGCAGGCCCCTGAGCCTAATACGTGCCTTACCTTTCACATCAGACCAACAAATTTAGCCAAATACTTCCTCAGTCTACATTGCTTGAAACCGTGTCCACACCACCTAAAGCCCGGCCCGCACCGTCTAAGTCCCGATCCATAGTGCCAAAGAGCCCAGCTCGCATAGACTCAAGCCCAGTCCACATCAATCCACACCGCCTAATCAGCGGTGAGTCACCCCGCGTCGGCTCTGGCCGCAGTTCCGTGTCCACTCGGTGATCCAGCGGTACCGCGTCCATCACCTCCCGGTATTCACGCCGCTGTGCTGGAAGCGAGATAACCCATCCCTAGTGATGGACGAGGGCACATGACCAGCGCGCGTGCCTCTGATACCAGCTAACGGGGTGCGCTCCCACAGTTCCACAGCATCCGGGCGCGTTGGCGAGCCATTCCTCCTCTCAGCGACGCACAGTGATAGCCCGAGCTGTGATGTGATGGGCCGTGGTGGCGCGATATGTGATGACATGCTCTGATGGCTCGTCCTAACGCCCTGTGTCAGTATGTTCTGACCATCGCGCGGTGGCATGGGGAGCAGGTGTTACATTGGTGTGCTGGAAGTCGGCTCCATTCGTCTCCGCTGCCGGCAGAGGCGGCGACCCGGGACGGACGTTGGAGTCGCCGGGGGAGCCGTCCTGTCTCGCTCGCCGCCTCCTGACCGCCGTGCTGGCTGATGAAACGGTACTGTGTCGCCGTGCAGCAGCGGCGCGGGTTCACGTGAACTCGCTATCGCCAGCGCGACGCTCTGCAGTCGGGCTAGTTCGAGGAAGGAGTACATACAGCAGCGGCGGAGGCGGCAGCGAGCGGCAGTGACCGGGCCCAGGGGAGTCGGTCGGCAGGACGTCCGTCAGAGCGGGCCACTGTCGGGTCACGCCATGGTCCCCCGGTCCCCGAACTGACGGTGCACATTCCTCGTTCGTCCGCCTTTCGTCAGCGGCACGCTCGCGGTACCCTGGTATCTGAGGGAGCCGCACGGCAGCCAGAAGGGCCGAGGAACATGAACCAGTTGCATCAGGGTACAGCGGAAATTTTCTTCCCATGGGGTGATGAGTTCGTGCTATTTGACAAACACAGCTGCATTTTTGGCGATAAATATGCTAAAGATGTGTTAGTTTTTTTTTTGGACGACTCGACTTCCCGGCAAGCAAAATATGATGCAATTCCATTTCTATTTGCGAACTTCAAGAAGTCAACAGAAACACGAATAAATATCGATGCCTCATACCTGTAGGTGTTTTATTCAGGAATAACTGATTACATACATACATATTTTAACCCTCGCCCGTAAACGGTGTTTTGCCACCTTCGCCCATGCACAGGGGGGTTGATGCGACCCCCCCCTTGGCATTTAAAAACGGAGCGTTGTAGAGCTTAGCGGAAAAGACCAACGGATTGCTCTCAACGAGATCTCGCGATTGGTGGTATATTTTTTGGTCCTAGGTCAACATTTGACCTACTTATGACCGGTCAAAGGTAAAATTTTCGGAAAAATCTAACTTTTTCAGAGTTCCGCGCCGATTGCGGCAAATCGGTAAGAGATATCGACTTGAAACCTTCACTATCGTGATCCTTGATCAATTCTCTATCGTTTGGTGTGTATTTCGATGTCATAACTCTAAAAATGATGCGTTGGGAGCATCGGAAGTCTGCAAGGTCATTAGTGCATTGGGTCACGTCAGGCCTGTGACGTCACTGACCTGACCCTGACCCAAAATGAACTACAAGAAACAACCGACGATGCCTGAAATGGATAGCAAATTCGAATTCAGGGCATCAAAATACCCCGAAAAGGCATACAAGTGCAAGAAGTCATTACAGGTCAACCGAGGTCACTGACCTTACCTTGACCTTTAGTAACCTTCAAAATGTCAACGGCCATTGTGCCAATGTCAAATCAGCCAGTTGTGATTCTAAAACAATCCATCAGTGTGTCAGGTCAGTCGGCATTTATACTAATGTGAAGCAATCTCCAATTTAGCGTAAATCTGGCCGGAGGCTGTTCCCTTTATGACGTCATAACTCCGTGACCTGACATGACCTTGACAAAAAAAATACCAAAAGTTGCGCAAAGGATGCCCCAAAGGATACTGAAAATTTGAGCAGGCTATCTGAAACGGTTCGGCGTATAGCTAAGAAAAACCTCAGGGGGGGGGGGTGCACCAACCCCCCCCCCCCCTACATGGGCGAGGGTTAAAGGGACTATCCCACCTTCTAAAATGTTGTTAAAACCAGTTAAATTGTGCCCGACTTTATAGATTGGATGACCAGGAACACGGTTCTGGCATTTATTTTTCATTAAACATCTTAGGCTTCCCATATTCCAAACACAAACTTTCAAATATGTGACGTCACAGCCCAAAATTACCTCCTTCCCCAGGCCACATTACTGTCATAAAGCTGATTCTTTTTACTCTCTAGGCACCACAACAAAGTTCAGACCAAGTTTTAAGCGATTTTTCAACGAACAAACCCATTTAAATCAGAATGACTAAACGAGGTGACGTCACACTAACGGTCGCTCTATGTTGAAGATAGGGCCTTGTACAAGGCCCATTTTCAAATGAAGGGAACGAAT
Organism: Amphibalanus amphitrite; assembly: GCF_019059575.1. Lineage (NCBI taxonomy): Eukaryota > Metazoa > Arthropoda > Thecostraca > Balanomorpha > Balanidae > Amphibalanus > Amphibalanus amphitrite. The sequence continues at coordinate 65,392 of NW_024883042.1, read as the reverse complement.
TTCTTCAACACCAAGAGGCCGCGGGGGTTGCAACCTAGATAGATAGTGGTTTCTGAACCTCGCCGCAAACTTGGCTATCTCAACTCAAACCCCATGTTAAAGGTGGGATAGTCCCTTTAAGAAGTTGGGATGGCTGAAAACTCAGATCAAGGTTGATAAGATACTCGTATGCCGATTTTTAGTACAAAAATCATCCCTTGCCAGCCTGACAATTGTTAAGGGGTGAACAGCGACCCGTTCCTCCATGTTCACCTGGAGGCTCGTCGTCGGGATGCATGGGAGGCACCGTCTGCATGGAAGGCGGGCGGCCAGTGTGCCCCACGGGAGCAGTTGCACTGGACGATGGATGGGAGAGACCCGGACCCGGACAGTGGACAGGACAGGGTACCTCCGCGACACTGTCACGTACTGCGGGAGGGAGGGAGGGAATGGGAGAGAGAGAGAGAGAGAGAGAGAGAGAGAGAGAGAGAGAGAGAGAGAGAGAGAGAGAGAGAGAGAGAGAGAGGGAGGGAGGGAGGGAGAGAGAGAGAGCATACAAACTACAAAAGTTAAGTTTTATTTATCACAAGCCAAATTTATTCATCTTTGTGTCTTGTCTTACATTCGTCATTATCAACTCATACATCCATGTTTGCCGTATGGTTTATTATGCCTTACTGATAGGGACAACACTATGGTAACCTGCGATGTGCCAGATAACGCGCGTTATACAAACTTCAGCATGACGTTTATTTTCTCCAAATGTGATCAACTTTGCGTCAACTTCTCTTCAATGAACTAGCCTTTGGGTGGAGCGAGTGATTTTGAAAATCAGCCCAACTAGGCTTCCTCAAGGCATTCCGAAAGCAAGCGTCATGCACACAGAAAAATATTAACACTGTTAGCGGTGTAATTGCACAGTACATATCTGAGCACTTGAGGAAAGTTAATTTAGTCCCTTCCCCGCTTAAATTACTCGCGCTTCTAAATGAACACCAGGAAGAAGGTAATAGAACACTGTTAGGAGGGTTGGGTGTTTTGCTACATGTAGTAAAACACCCAACCCTCCTAACAGTGTTCTATTACCTTCTTCCTGGTGTTCATTTAGAAGCGCGAGTAATTTAAGCGGGGAAGGGACTAAATTAACTTTCCTCAAGTGCTCAGATATGTACTGTGCAATTACACCGCTAACGGTGTCAATATTTTTCTGTGTGTGGAGCCCCACCATGATGAGGTCGTCTTGAATCGACTCTTCATTTCCACTTCCTAATCACCCTCGGCCAATGGGCCATGAAGCTGGCGAGAGCAATTAAGAAACTCCTCACGGCGTGGCAGCGACATAAAGTCCGCAGAGATACGCCGCGTCGGAAACGTCGACGATGACGGCGCAGCGCTATCATTCGCCTCCGAACCAGCCACTGTCCGCCACAAACGCCGCATCAAATGCACCCCGGGAAATTTAAGGCGGCATGAAAAATGGACGTCAATCTGGCGAATCGCTGGTCGTTGCGGCGCGATGACGTTATTGAATATGCTGCATAAACTGCGCAGGGGGCGCGGCCGCCATATGCCGCAGATTACTCGGCCCATTTCATCGGAAAACCAAACAACGCCAGCATGGCGAAACACAGCACGATTTCCACAATTGTGAAATTTCGTGATTTGAATAACAGAAAACGTGGCTAACTGAGCTTATTTCGGTTCATTTGAGCATTGTTGTTATTTGAATAAAACAGGCGTTTAACCCTCGCATGTGTGCGGCGTTTGCCAGCTTCTAATGTGTAGGGGGGGGGGGGTCGGTTGGACCCCCCCCCCCTTGCCGTTTGGCCCCTGATCGAGCTAGAGCTTCGCGGAAAAAACGAGCGTGTTGCCCGTGACGAGAGAAAGCCGATGATACCCAATTTTAAGGTCCTAGGTAATTGATTGACCTTCCAGGTCAGGTCAATGACCCAAAGTCGGGAAAATCGGGACCTGTTAGAAAGTCGTAAAGTGTGGCTGCTAAGGGGTTTTTCGGGGTGCTGATCACGAATATCGTGTTAGTTTTGATCACAGATGATGTCTTGAAGCATTTAGACCAGGTCGGGTCAGGTCAGGTCAGGTCAACCAGTAGGCGTCGTGACGGGTATTCGTAGTACGTGTCAACCGCCTCTGACAGCTTCGTAACATGTTACGAAGTCACCAAAACTACTTCGTAAATGTTCAAATGGTTGCTAAATTCGAATTCAGCTCCAAAAACTAGCCTAGAAACATGTACAACTCGAAAAAGTGATCCGAGGTCACCCGAGGTCACCAAAGGTCAATGACCTGACCTGACCTTCAGGTGACCTTGACACACACGGCAGTAACATCAAATCACATGTTGGAACGTTTGAAACCACGAAAAGCTTGCAAACACGCGGCTAGTGCGAGCCGACATACGCGAAATCGCGATTCCGGCCAAACATGGTCTCGGAAAAGAGGTCACAGGTCAAAATTCATTTGGGTCAGGGTCATGAAATTTTCAGGGTAGGTGTAAAATTGATCAATGCGAGGGTACTGAAAGTTTCGTCGCGATCGGCCGCTTTTTACGCGAGTTATTCGCGAAAAACCATGGGGGGGGGTCCATCCGACCCCCCTACACATGCGAGGGTTAATCAATATTCTTATTTCTCATCCCACAGCATATTGCTTTTCTTGCCTCTTGGCGACTGTTTGAAACATCCAAGCTGAACAGGTAACTGCTGTCTCATATGACAATGCTTACCATCGATTCAGAAATTGGTGCATGTGCATTTGCAATCGACATGTTTGTGATGAGTTAGCTGCCCGTGTGCCATCGATGTAAAGGAAAATTGTTATGCAAGGCATCTGATTATTTGTCGTTTTTACGTGCTCACATCAAATTACCTTTTTTTTGCGTGGCATAAGAAGATCATTCCTTCTTTCCTCGCGACAAAGTCATCTAGGACAAAATCTCCCGGAGGCATCTCTCCTCCTCCCATAGAACCATTACCGCTCCTGTAATACCTGACGATCATTCACGAACAATCAGGAAATAATAGTGCACCGTCTCATCGTTCACAAGAGCGCCATCCGTCAATGTGCTCAGAGTTTGACTGTCATGCATCTCTGTCAATATCTATGTACCGCTCTAGTCTGTCCCGCCGACCGACCGGGGCTAATGCGGGCCGTCCAGCCCCCCCCCCCCCCCCCAGGACCACTGTTGTGATGGTGCTGTCCCGTTCCGTCTATTGCCGCCAGGCCCGCCCCTCCCCGGTAATGGTCATGTTCCGATGAGGACGAAACAAAGGAGGCCGCCGCTGACGATGGTCTGTCCTCCCCTCTCTCCCTCTAGGTCCCCTCTCTCCCTCTGTCCCCGGCGCGGCAGTGGGGGAGAGAATGAGAAAAGAGTCGGTCTCTCTTTACGCCGCACTGCTCCGTCGCTCGCTGGGTAAAAATAACAAGCCGTGCATTACGGGAACTATTCTCGCCCACTAAGCGTTTCACGGCTGGTTGGATGCCGACGAGCGGACACAAGCGGCCGATACTGGACGCACGAGTGACCGGCCCGCGCAACAAACGTGGGTGGTCACTGCAGCCGGGCTGTTCGTGTACGTAAACACACACTGAGGACGCTATTTGCACTTTACACAAAACGCGGAGATGCATCCTAGGGGGCTATCTGACATGAGGGAACTTAGGGGACCGAACTGAACCTTACCTCCCCTTTCTCAACCATCGCCGCTAGCATAATTCCGCAGCGTGACCGGCAGAGACACGCTATGGTCTCTACAGAAGCAGCAGCATCAGTGACGTGTCAGTCGATCTCACCCACGCCCCTCGTCATGGCTAGCGATCGGTCTTAGTCCTGGCAATGGTGACAAGGCATCGGTTAATTTTGCACGGCCGCTCCGCAGAGACGCGAGCTATGTGCATAAACGTCAGCGCTATCCGGGATCTTTCTGCATGCTTTTGACGCAAGTCTCTGCGGGGCGGGGCTGGTGGGATCTGAAGAAAGCCGCTCTCGAGGTGAGAGAAGTGAGCGCCTTTGAAGTCGAAACGCCCCGCTGGAGTGGTACGGGGAAACGCTGGGAGCAGTCATAATAAACACTGATAGGGAAAGGTGCCTCCCTGCTCTATGCAAAATGGCGTGGCGTTGGAATGCAGACATCAAAGCGTACGCTCATTCGGTTCATTGGCGTCAACGAGCTGTTCGATTGAGTGCTGCGCTTCAAACTGATTCTGCCGCTCACAACTGAAAAGTTCTTTGAATGATGGGTGGCTGGGTGTTTCGATGAAAGATATTTGATTTCTGATCCATTCAAGGAGATGTGTGATTGCATGCATTAATTTCCATCAATCGTGCGGAGATTTTGGAGAGACCGATTTAGAGCAATAGCAGCAACACGCATGCCCTAATTGTATGCGATCAGTACAAGAATCCGTAGAGGATGCATGTCATAGTCTGATATATGAATGATTCCAATATTCGACAAGCTGAAAACCCAAGTTCCGGCTAACCTTTACCTTTACCGCTCGAATATTTCCTTCACCGGGACCCGGCAAGGGCCAATTTGCCTGACATGTCCCCAAAGTACGGCGGTGCCAGCAAATGGAGATTGATGTGCGGTGGCCATTGTATGAATATGCATGGCTTCTGAATGATGAACGTCGCGTGTACACACCACAAATAGCACCTTGTCTATTGGCGATCAAAGGGTAATAAGGCAGCCGCGCGAGAGGTGATCATTTCCCTGTTTCGCGATGCATTGTTCGCAAACGCGATCAAACATCGTGAGTGGCCGTGCCGCGTGGCGTCGTTAACTATTGACGGCTCCGTGGAAGATAGTAGCCGGGTGGCCGGCGGGTATCAAAGGCGGCGCCCTGCCCTCAGTTCAGGTCAATAGAGCGCGCCTGTCGCAGGAAACACTTTCCTTCCGTGCTATAAATGCATAAGCGGCGCGCGTGTGTCAGTAATTGTGGGCTGCCTGACGCGCCGTGCGGCCCGGCCCGTCAATCAGTCCGCCTACCGACACAGCTCCGGGAGCCGCACCGGGAGCCGCCGGGAGCCGATGGGAGCCGATTGGAGCCGCCGGGAGCCGATGGGAGTCGCCGGGAGCCGCCAGGAGCGGCTGGGAGCCGATGGGAGCCGATGGGAGCCGACGGGAGCCGATGGGAGCCGATGGGAGCCGCACCGGGAGCCGATGGGAGCCGTCGGGAGCCGGCGGGAGTCGTCACAGACCTCCTAAGCTGATCTCACCGACCGACCGACCACACATCCTCCGGGCATCCGTCATAGTGTCCGATTGATCGGCCACCAGGACAGGGCCAGATGCCCTATAAAACACCAAAATTAAATGCATCAAAAGCTAAGAGGCCGTCTGAAATATGGCGAGCGTTAGTCAGCCGCGACAGGCGACCATCTTCGTGAGGCGATACGGTTGGGGAGGGATTGAGGGACGGCTCTGGCCTCATCCGGCTGCCGATAGATGGCACTCATAGTACCTACCAACAGCAGCGTACACATCAGTCCCGATTTCCGGAATGTCTTACCAAACGATGGTCATTGGGTTTCAAGCAAGAAATAAGATAAAAATATCACGGCGACCTGAGTCATGATAGTTTGAGTCATTTAAATGCTTTGCATTTTCTTGTTTTATTATAGTTTCCAGTGACGGAAAATCATTTCAGACACTTGAAAATCAACGCTTAGTTTTCAAGCTAGCTCTCTGAGTCAGTTTATAATTTCTGCGCTCCCGTATCTCTGCTGCCGTGATGTCCCGGTGTGCCGGCCGCCGACCGTGGTCCGTGACTGGGGGGGGGGGGGGCGGGGGGTGGGGGGTGGGGGCGGCCATTTCACGGCCACCGGAGCGTGATATCGCCGTGAGCTCACACCACCGGCCGGTCGACACCGGCAGCCGTGATCCGAGCCGATCTGTCTGTCTGGGAGCCTCTCTCAGTCCGTCCCTAGACCCGCAGACAGTGCCAGTGTCATTCCGCTCATTTGGAGCCAATAGTGTGCATTGTGCTGGCAGACCGATGCTCGTGCCACTGCACAGATTTGCCTCTTCAGTTCATGGTGTCCGATAATGAGTTCCTTTCTCCTGCAGGAAATGCAGGGTTTGTTGCAAGCTGGATGCTTTTGTGAATGTCTTTCTTGTCACTATCCCATTGAATGCTATCGTCGCAAACAGTGCTTCAATTCGCTTTGAATTACTCCTGAACAATGCACTTACAAAGCGCATTGTCCTGCTCTGCACTCAGCATGCGCAAACACTCTTCACAAATAGGCATCCCAACATCTCAGTAAAAGGCTGCATGTTTGCAGCCTGAAGGTCTATAAAGGTGGCCTGCCACGACTCCAGCCTTTACTTCCGCTACTTTAGCTGTTGGATGAAACGGCGGCCGCACTTCCGCCTTGGAGGGTCCTGCAAATTTCTCCCGCTTGTCGCTATAATAAACGAGACGCCATATTTCGGTGCTGTTTTCTGGGCCAGAATTGGTGCGCACTAACAGCCATAATTTACACTTACCCAGAGAACGGCGCCGTTCTGCGATAATCCACGCCCGGCGCGTTATTGCGCCGAGTTCGCCGCCGCTGTGCCACTTTCGACGCCGGCAACACCGCGGATGGACCGCGAAGTGCAGAATATGGAAATGTGCCGGCGCGTTTGGGCGCAGCGGTGCCCCCGGGGGAGGAGGGGGCTGTTTATCCCTCACCACCGGAGATCACACGCACACTCCGGTTACAAGCGTCTCGTTTTCCATCATCGGCAGCGACGCCAGAGGACGATCTGACAGAATTAGCACCGACATGCTTTTACCGCACAATGTTGACATCTGAGGCGCCGCGTGAGCCGCCCTGTCCCCCGGCTGTAAACATTTTAGCGAGTGCATTTATGATGAAAGGACATCAGTGGCGCGCGCGGATTGCGACTCGACGGGTCGAGACGGAGCCGAGTGCCGTTCGTCAGAGCCGATAGCAGGATCCCCGACGGAAAGAATTCACTATTTGCTCCGGAGATGGGCTAAGATTACAATTTAGAGTAAGCGCGGTGAGATACAGGAATTCTGACTTGTTTGAAGACGATATAGGCACGCATGCATGTATGCACTAGTTATATGTACTTCATAAAGTTCATACTCACGCTTTTTCACAAAATTGTCATGTTGTTTTTCCGGTACGAAGTGAACAAAACCACATGGATTTCGGTGAAACGAAAGCATACAATTGTAGACACAAAGTTATTGGATGAGCTGAATGAAATAGTTAGACAAGGTGAGTCTGAGTTCGATGAATGATAGTTAAGGTCTGGATGAGATGGATAAGCTGGATGAGTGAGTGGGATTGGATGCGTTCAATAAGACCAAAACAAACAAAAAACAAACAGCCCTTTCGCAGGTTGTTGAGCATTGAGCCGTCGCTCATCCACAGTCCCACAATAAGCTTCTAAAAGAGCCCTGGATGTCACCTGCCCCTTACAAACATCTCAATCTCCAAACCATCTATATCACACTCCATATACAAAGTGTCTCACAAACAGGACACCCCTGCACCTCCACCGCACTCTGGTAAACCGGTGGCACCGAACCAGCCCGACCCCGACCCCGGCACACCGGCCACGACCGACCAATTACCGGCTCAATGGCCACCCGCAGGTGGCGGCTGGATGATCGTCACCCGGTCGACGGCGCCCCGCCGCGGCCGATGCGACGCGGCCGCGGCGACCAGCGGCGCGCCGCGCCGCAGCGCGCCGCATTGTGCGCCGCGCTTGTCGAACGATGGGCAAACAGTTTGAGTGCGTCGCCAATGTCACCAGCGCGCCGCCAATGTCACCGGCTCGCCACTGGTGTCACCGTGTGAGGTACACAACTGGCTGACGCTGCCAGATCGATGATTGGACGCGTGAACGGGTCACGGCCGTGACCCGCGCGGGACACGACCTGGCAGGGTCGGCGGCAGTGATCTGCGTCGGTAATGGAACGACCTTACTCGAACTGAGGCACTCGCAGTGTCCGGCGCTGATTTAGAGGGGTCGAGAGGCCCTGGAGGTAATGATGGGGGTGGGCCACTCCCAGATGACCCGGTGTTACCCCAGATAACGCCGAGGGTGCTGCAATGCGTGCCTCAGGCGCTGCTTGAACAGGAAGTGAGAATCTCAAGTTTGAATCTTGCCTCGTCACGAAAAACGTCGTGACGGCCAGCAATAAAATTAATCATACTGTCCTCCGCATTAAAATAAAAAGAAAACAAAAAAAAACAAATAAATGTTTTTTTTCAACAAGCAAACATGTTTTATGAATGTTGCATAAGCAATTGCACTCGTTATCTAGGCTTATCTTATTCAGGCTTTACCTTCTAAGGACAGCGCACTTTTTAATTTTTAGTTCTGGAGCAACGCTTTACCTAAATATCGTACTCAGAAAATGGAGAAATGAGAAGAAAAAAATACACACCAACTGTTTCCCATATAATAAATAAATGAATTATGGCTTTATTGAATCACGTGTGAATATCGCATTATAAGTAATTGAACGGGACAACGAAACTGGCATCCAAGCCACCAAATTAATTCGCGCGATTCCACGGCTGAGGGAGGGCCATCTGTTTCGTCTGTGGTCGCTCCTGCTGGCCACTGACCCTGAAGGATGGACCGATCGACTCCTGAACACGGACACCAGTTCAAGGACCACTCGGTTCATCGCCCGTACCGACTAACCGTCGTGAATCCAGCACTTGGCCCCGAGACATGTGCCAGAGCGCAGGGAACCAGCGACCAGCGCCGCTCGCTAAATCAGCGGCCAGTTACCACGTGTCAAACAACTGTGTCACATCGGTGTCAGCAGTGTTTACCCTGCGCTGGCAGGCGCAGATCTACGGGCGGCTGGTGCGCCGTGAATTTATACACGGAATTTGAGCACGGCCTTTGTGGGGGCGTTCAGAGCGATACGTCTCCGAAAGGCGGGTTCATCGGCGCGTTAATTTGAAATATACACACTGCAAATTGCAAGGCAGACACAAGGCTTCCCAGGAACGAACGGTGTGTCCTTTGGCATAGGGAAGGACTGTTGACATGGTTTATAATGTACTAATGATGTACTAATGTCTAATGTCACCACCCGCTGTCATCTACCCAGAATAAATGGCTCCTCATTTCGAATAATATGGCCCCAAGTGCTATGATTTTAAAATAGGACTATGGGAGCTCGCTATACGGGGAGCTAAACGCTGGCTAAGCATGCTTAGGCTTTAGCATGATGAACCGACAGCATATTAAATGACCGGAAGGATTGAAAAACGTCCATCGGTATGCGTTTAATGCTATGCAGCTTTATGACACGCTGGACACCAATACAAAAGTTCAAAATACACGAGAAGGAAGTAGGCACTTGGAATGCGCATTGCGCAATGCCCTTCCATTTTGTCTGCCTACCATGGTAGCAGATTTTCCGTGTCGACGAAACCGTTGCACAGATTTTATCCCTCGACACATGCTTTCAAAACGCGCCTTATCACTAAATATAGGCACAAATTTGTCACAAGACTGACGTACGAGGCTGGATTTCTTAGAATAATTGTTGTCGACATGTTTCCGAGTACCGACCGACCTGTGGAACGTGTCACCATGGCGGGTCATGTGATTATTAGCTGGACAGCGACTGCAATCATCAGCCGACGCACATGCAGAGCACCAGTGAGTCATCCTGAGAGACGCCCCGCACTGACGCATGAGTCACCGCCTTCGGATGTGTTTGGACCGTCATATGACGTGGATAGACAGTGACCTGCTGCACCTTTGGCCTTTTACAGAGTGCTGTACAAAATTAGGCATTCAGGGCATGAACTATAATGGTGAGTCATACCTATTCGCTTGAATTGCCTTGAATACAGGAAGCACGAAGACAGGACAGTTCATGTGGGATTAGTGGCGCGACACGAGATAGCTACGGGGACACTGTCAGTTTGGGCGCAGTGGGGATGGGAGGGGGCGGGAAGAGGGGAGGGCGGTGTGTGCGTAGGGATAGCGAGTGAACGATGTTTACGAGGGACGGGCGCGGGAGACGGTGACGGGAGGGGGCTGACCAGTGTGAGCAGCGACGGCCATGGTGACGGACGTAGAGTGAAAATGGTCATCATTTCCCCGCCCGCCATCCCCAGCTTCCCCCCTTTTGACCTAAATCCTACCTCTCCTGTCGTCGTTTCCCTTAGCGTGTTTGCTGCGGGCGGCGGTTATGGTAAGACGCCCGCAAGGAGGATGAGCACACGCGACGGGAACGTACGGCCTTTAACAGCCAAAAGGTGAGGTTCGTAAGCAATGATGGAGCGAACGAGTGGAACGCGCACTAATCAGCGATAGGGTATATCCTATTACTTCATGTGCTGCGTACTTTACTTTTTACGATGTTTTTATGTCGTGCAATCCAACAACTTTGGCCACTGTGTTTGCAATGTAATATGTGAACCGAGACATTGGGTTTCTGTACTGCAGAGTAACACATTTGCTATTCACACAGTCCAGGGAACTCGAAACGTCGTCAAAACGTCGACAACATATCAATTCACTCGAGTGAAGGTCAATTGCTTTGAATGAGATGTGGGCAGTGAAGGTCATTGCACATTTCTTCACCACTAAACACAGGCTTGCGGCGTTTGAATTACACCCGACACATGAATGCAGCAGCTTTCTTTTGTTCCGCTTTCACAATTAATTAGCGTGCTGAGGCATGCTGTCCATTCAATTAGAATTTAAAGTCGCCGCACACGGCTCTGACACGGCCTTTATGAAGTACACCGCCACCGTGCACCGGCGCGCTCCATTCAGCGGTTACCGCGCACCATCTGTGCCCGGCGCGTGTCCTGGCGGCCTCTGCGACCGCTGCCGGTCTCTCCGGCAGCCTCTGCCTGCTGTCGGCTGTCCTGTGGTCTCTCAGAGGCCCATTCTGCGGCTCCGACTGCAGACGCCGTCACCAGGTCCTGCCGTAACTCACAGCTGCGGCGGCCTGATGCCGCCAGACCCGGCCTGCAGCTACACAGGTGAGGGCATCCGGCGCTTCCGCTTACGCCGACGACGCGTCGACGCGGCATAGTTGACGCCGCGCCGACCGGCGGCCTATCTGAGAAATGGCTCTGTTTGCCCCCGCACAGCGCCGCCGCCACTGCGGGCTGACAGTGTTGTTTGTAGCTGCTGCGGGTGCCGGTCGCCGCCACCTCCGTCGCCTAGCCCCCTCGCCCCCCCCCCCCCCTCCCTCTCAGGCCAACAAAGCGGCACTCGGGGAGAGGTGTCGCACCCGACGGCTGAGGGGGGGGGGAGGGGAGAGTCTGCTGCTGACAGCTCCCCTGTGCAGACACGTGATAACAGATGGGTCTGGCACGAGAAGGAAGGGAAGTCCGTCTCTGCGCAGTACTCCCGAGAAGTCAGGCACTTTGTTTTCCGAACATATATGGTTGATGGCTGTGATGAGCATTGTTAGTATTATAGTTTTAGTGATGATGAAATAGCCTTTGCTCATACTTAATCGAAAAATGACGAAAAAACAAAATATATATAAAGTGACTGATATTTCGCCCTTGTGGCTTCTTCAGAGTGAACATTTAAACCATTCATGTTTGAAGCAGAGATGGCGAACGTGCGAACGTACTTTGTTTTCCGAATGTGATGTGAATGTGCACTGTGAACAGACGGAACACATTGTTGACCATTAGCGACACACTTATTTCTTCTTGACTGGCATATTTTTCAACATTTTCACGATTAAATTGGTGCTTCTTGGCGGCACTTCAAACACACATGTTTTGACACATCTATTTTGCGCGGAGACGCCTATAAAGACGGCAATTGGGCGGCCCAGCGCGGATCAGGACCCTCGGTCGTCTCCCACGACCCGGACAGGTATGGACACCGCCAAATCCTCCTTTGGCTGCCACTGCGTGTCTGATCATGTTTCCCGCCACGGTATGGGTCCGTGGCTGTGTCAGGGGCGCACCTGTGCTGCTTCTGCTGCCGCTGCAGGCGCCCGGCCGGTGTCTGTGAGGTCGGCGACTCGGCGCTGCCTCCCACTGGGCACGGTGTCACCAGAGCGACTCAGATCCTATCTGGGCCGCTCCGCCGGCGGGGTGCCGGCGGGGTGCCGGCGGGGTGCCCCAGGGGTGCCAGCGACACCCGCCGTCTGCAGCCGACAGCCGCTGGACCGTGATCCCCTCGCACGGGGCGCAGGACAGGAAATTGAAATGGTCCGCCGGGTGAGGCAGGCCGGACAGAAGGGGACGCGCGGCTCGCGTCGGTCGGTCGACTGTCGGTATCGAGCCGGCTGGCGGAGCCGTGATGTTATCACCGTCCGTGGGCCGTCACCGGTCCGCCGACCGCGCCGCGTCGTGTTTGTGTCAGCGTGTCAGGTCACCAGCCGTCGGCGTGTGATGGAGAGGCTCGTTTGGCCTGTCGGAACACGATCCCGGCCATCACCCGTCCCTTCAGCTCGCTCGGCGTCCCCTGGGCCCCGCCGGCCGGCCCTCTCCGTTTCCCAGCTCATTATTTCTAGGCACTTCTCCGCAGCGAATGGAGATTTACTGCTAAAAAATCCGGCTGAGTTGCTCCAGGCCTTACGCAGCCCCTAACAGGATAAATTGAATGTTCTCTACCCTTTATCAGCCTGGGTCGTATTACCGGTGGGCGCATGGCGCGGCGCCGCGCCGATTTCCCCATAATCAGACCCCTTTCAGAGGTAATAACAAGAGCAAAATGAGTGCATTCATGTAAAAACTAATCCGATGGGGCGAGGACCGCCAGATGGGGGATCGAGCGGCCGGCGGGACTGCTGGGTGATCGGAGCGGCCCCTGCTCCTGTCTCCGCTACCTTACAGCGACGGCGGGCCCTCGTTATAAAGCCAGTCAACGGAGCGGAAGGAATGGCTCCGACAAAGCGGCGAGGGTGCGTCAAAACAAGATGTTCTGATGAACAGTGTGTGTTTCTATGGTTATGATAATGGGCCGCTGGCCCCAGACGGGCGCTACTGTCCAGTAGCCTTCTCAGGACGGCAGGTGAGGAAACTGACGGCCTTTGAGCGTAATGGGGGCAGAACGGACGACTAACCCGTTCTCTTCCCTAATTAGCTGCACCCGAATAGCTCTTTTTATGGTTATCGGATGTCAGAAATTTCTTTTATAGCCCGCTGTTCCCAGAGTTTTGGTCTCCCGATACACATTCCAGTTTGATAACCCGTGAACAAGTTTCGTTTTTATCCGTCCAACGGCAGAATTGGTTTTGTGACATCCAAACGGACAGGTCACAAAGTGGATACAGTAGCGCGAACAGCACTTCTCGCACTCCAAACACTCAACGCTCGTGGGTGAGAGCGCTGGAGAGCCTGCTGTGTTCTAAAACTGCAACACTCGACGACTGAAAATTCGGCGAAGGCCTGGAGATTGAGTTAGTTTCTGCCGGAGAACACCTGACAGAAATGATGACAGTGAGTCAGTGACTTTATGGTTTTAGCTTTAGGACCAAGAGTCCTCAGCCCCTGAAAATGGAGAATTTTGCTTCCGAAAAAATGTGCTTTCGATATATTGTGGCAACTGTCAGCCGATGTCTTTGAGAAAGAAATGTGACTGGGCGTGCAAATTCTCTGCAGCATGCCTATCTTGAAGGAAAGACGTGCACCATATCGACAGCAATGTAGGTTCCACCAACGACACATCCGTCGTTGCGCCCAGACTGGCTCTCCCCTGCCCCCGCCTGCCACTGCCTCGCCGCTGCCGCTGCCGTCGCGACAGATGACGCGGCGCGCCCGGCTGACCGATGGGCCGGTCACCGGGCTGACCGATCGGTCGGCCATCGGTCAGCCGGCCGGCACGCTAATTAGATAGAGGTGCCGGAGCTCAGGTGGCGACCACCGGTCACCCCGCCGTGGTCGACGGATATCCGCTGTCGCTGATTGAGATGCAGTGGCCCTGCTATCTCCTTACCGAGCGGATGGGTCGATGCAGCCTGTAGTGATCTAGCAGATGTACGGGAGAGGAAAAGGGTTTAGGAGCTCCATGGGGACCGATACGGTTGGTGTAGCATCCCACCACGTACACGACTCGATACTGAGTACAGACTCCCTCCCTTGACACCGATCCTCTTCTCCGAACGGCTGCGTTACATTTATGTCACATCCGCGCCGCAGATGAGTCTGACACGTGACTCGACTCCACCTGTTCCTCCCTGGGGGTGAGCGGCCGTGTCGCCTCCGCCACTGAATCCCTCTGAGACCCCGGCAGCGCGTATCACTCCCAGCTCAGCCATGAGGAGTCACTGAGCCCAGTCACCGCAGCCCTGCACTCCGTCATTGACGGTAGTGTTAGATGCCGATGAAGACGCAGTGATAATTGATGTAAGACTGCAGAGGGCCGTCACAGGCTTGCAATGTTGTATCGAAGACGGAGGCTGCATACGAAGGACGTCATGGACCGATGGAAACATCGGACCACTAGTGACGTCACGGGGTGGCGAGCGCTGCAGCCCTGCTGACGTCATGAGTTTCAGAATAACACGGGTGACGTCATTGGGATAGAGTTTCACAACACAACTGATAATTGACGTCATGGCGAGGAAAGTATACGTTATCAATATTGATTTGCCTTCAGTTAGGCGTGAGGAAAATCGAACACCACTGCCATGATATGGTGAATGGCATGAGTAAAGAACACAATCTTTACTGTTACATCGCCAAACAAAGCAGCAAACACAACGTAACATATACAGCATCAACCAAGTAAAATCTGAGGCAGTTATTGTTATGAGATAAGCAGGGCTTTAGATAATATCCTCTTTGACATGGGAGGAAGACAAGGTGCATGGAGTGTTGCCATCCGAAGGCTTGATAAAACAATACGCGCCTGTCCTTATGGCATACCTAAGGTGCTTTACACATGACAGAACATTGCAGTGATGCTTATACCTCTATGACGCCTCTAAATACCATGACCACTGGCCACTGGCAGCCTGTAAAATAACCCCAAGAGGCACAAGTCTATCCGTGTGCCCTAGCTGGGAGTTTAGACGACCATTGAGTGTGTTTCATTGTTCCCCGCACTGCCACAGCTAGGTCCAGGTGGTGAGAGGGCGGTTATTGTCACACAGTACCGTAGGGGTGGGAATGACAGAAGAACGCTACAGCCACGGACCTGACCCCCCACCCCTCTAGACCAGCTGGGCTGGGCCACCACGGGGGCCACCAGCTGCATCACTAGAGCTCTGTCCTGAATGAGAGAACAGCTGGAAAACTGAGAAACGCAGCAGAACAGTGGCGGCGGAATAGGGGGTGCAGGGGGTGCAGCTGCACCCCCATCGAAAAACATGGGGGTGCAAACATATCTTTTTGCACCCCCAAAATCCGTACAAGGGGCCCATCGCACCATCCAATACATTTTCTCCTGAAAACCAGTCATCGGGAAACGAACACTGATGTGGAATCATCCGGGATGTCCAATTATGGTCAGGAGCGCCCCATGCTAGTCTTTGGGGCCCCCACACCGGCTAGAAGTGTCCCGAGCCGCATTTGGTGCTCCATGCGGCATCTGAGGGCCGCCACGACGGCCTCAGAGGGCCCTTTTATGACGATCTCTGAGGGCTCCCACGACGACCTCTGTCCCCTAGGGCCCTACAACGGCCACTAAGGGCCCTCATGACGACCGCTGAGGGTCCCACAGAGACTCCAGGGCCCCAAGCAGACTCCAGGGGCCACGCTGGCCTCTGAGGGCCCCTATGACGGCCTCTGAGGGCCCTTACGATGATCTCTGAGGGCTCCCAAGACGACCTCTGTCCCCTGGGCCCTATAACGACCACTAAGGGCCCTCATGACGACCGCTGAGGGCCCCACAGGACTCCAGATGCCCCGCTGGCCTCTGAGGGCCTCTACGACGGTCTCTGTGGGCCCATTTGGCTTCAGACGGCCCAGCGACGGCCTCTGAGGGCCCCAACACAACCAGGCTGCAGGGGCTATGATGGCATCTGAGGGCCCTGCAACGGTCTATTGAGGGCCCTAACGATGGCCTCTAGCGGTCTTACCGAGGCCTCTGAGAGCCCTGCAAAGGTATCTGAGGGTCCATGAAGACCCTCACTAGTCACTATGGCCAAGGACCCTCGTGACGACCTCTGATGATCCTCTCGAAGGCTTCTAAGTCCCCTCACAACAACTTCTGAGGACCCCAGCACGGTCCCTGAGGGGCTGAGGGCCCTGACGACGACCTCTTTGGGCCCTCACGATGGTCTCTAAGACCCAAAGCAAGCTCCAAAGGCCCACGCTGGCGTCTGAGGGCCCCACGACGGCCTCTGAGGGCCTCAACGCAGGCAGGCTCCAGGGGCTATGCTGACCTCTGAGGGCCCTCTTGACGGCTTTTAGGGCCTAACGAAGGTTTCAAGGGCCAACGCTGGCCTCTGAAGAACCCTAGCCTCAGAGAGTCTCAACTCTCAACTCAACGCAGGCAGGTGCCAGGAGACATGCTGGCCTCTGAGGGCCCCGCAGAGTTCAGATTCAGAGGACCCAACGACCTTTGTGAACCTTACGAAATACGAAGGTCTCCGAGGGCTCACGCAGGCTCCTGGAATTCCGCACTGATTCTCAGGCCCCATGTCGGCTTGTTGAGGCACTTAATCTTCTCTTGGTGCCCCGTCGCCGGCCTCTGAGAGTCTCAATGTCGGAACTTATGGGGTCATGGGTCCTACACCGGCTTTTAAGGCCCCTACATCGACTCTTGGGACTCATGACCATTGACCCATGAAATGTGGGTCTAAGCGGCTTCTAAGAATCCCCATGCTGGTTCTAGTAGCCGCCAGCCGAATATTTGGGCTCACACGCGAGCTCCTGGGACCCCGTGCATACCCCAGGGGTCTACCTGCCTCTAAGACCCCACACATACTTTTGGAGCTCAAACGCTTGTCCCTGAAGGCCCCCACTGAGACCCCTTTCTTCTATTCAGTCCTCCATACCGGCTCTTTAGGCTAAACATTGGCTCCTGTGGCCTCCATCCCGGCTTTGAAGGGCCTCCATACAGGCTTTTTGGGGTCAGATGCCGGTTTCTGAGAGCCCTCAAAAAGAATTTCGAGCCTATACTGCCTTCTGAAACCTTTCAGCAACTTTCAAGGGACCGACCCTGATCGGAGGGCTCATTCAGTCTGGGGAGTCAAGTAGGTCTCTGGAGGAGTCTCTATGTGGTCGGTTTCCAAGGGGCTTCTAAACACGGTCTTCTTGGAACGGTCTCGTAGGGCCCTCAATAGTCCACTGCGGATCCAGAAAAGTGGTTTGAGACGCTGCGGGTGGTGGCCAGACAGTGGCGCGGGAACTTCTTCCAGACGGGGGGGGGGGGCTGACCCATAATAGAGGTCAACCTAGGGTACCCCCAAACCTAGTTTTATGTATCACCGGTTTTAGGCCACTTATTTTTCAGACTTTGGCCTTTTCAACAACAACAAAAAACGAAAAAATGCAAAAAAAGTGAGGCATTCCGTCTCAGCTGAGTGAAGAAACTACCGTTTTGGCAACCTGGAGTAAAGGTTTTAATCTGCCAAATGAGTTGTCAAGCCAGTGAAAGAGGTGGATTTTCACGTACATGCTTTCTTCCTTTGTGACCCACAGGCCACAACCCCTAATTTGGGGAGGACAAGCTGCCCAACGGTTCCTGGCCTCATGAAAAGTTGTGGGGCACCGCTCCCACGGCCGCAGCGTTATGGGGGCAGGGCAACCTTCCCCTTACTGCCCCTCCCCCAGTTCCCGCGCCTATATATGAATCTATGAAATTATGTTGGCAGATTTCCGATTTCAATTCCTCCAGCTGGGGGGGGGGAGGCTCAAATACATTACGAGCCCCTCAGCCGAAAAGCTGGGGGCTCAGCCCCCCCCACTAGCCCCCCCCCCGGTTCCCGCGCCACTGTAGCTAGACTAAAAGATTGGCCGATAAAAAACTAGCTGCATTTGCTTCGTTATGCTTTCATTATTTGATATAGGTAGGTACAGTCCTCAGCAGACTGCGTGGTAGGTATTCTTTTTTCGACAAAACCAGTAATAACTCAAAGACTATGTTGTCAGTCGGTCGGAACTCACTGAAAATAGAGGCGCCATGCTCTACTCCTTCGATAGGGTATATCACTAAACAAAGTATATGCCTTGTGTGGCAACAAAATGCAAAAGTTTGTTTTGGGGGCAAATATAAACTTTTGGGTTTTGTTGCCAAACTGGATGGAAAATGAATGCGATGGTAATGCCAATCTAAGGTGCGGAGTCTCGCGCATCTTGCTGTTATGATTTCCGAGCGACCGATAGCATAGTATCCGCGTTATTCTCGGTTTTGTCGAAGAAAGAATACCTACCACGCAGTTTGCAGAGGGCTGTACACTGCAATTTCAAACCTTTTACAGAACTTTTGTGTATGGGATAGTTTTCCAAAATATTCGTGTTTCATAAATCAATAATAATCACTAAAAAAAATGAAGGGGGCCCACAACTTCCAGAGGGGCCCCTTGAGAAAACTTTGCACCCCCATCCAAAATTACCTTCCGCCGCCACTGCAGCAGAATCGGCCAACAGTAGGGAAACCCTGCTTCAGAAACGCTGACAAAGGCCCCAGATGTTCCGATCGGCCTAAGCTACCGTCTTTCGCAACGAATGATTGAGCTTGCAGGGTCCAGCGCCGATCGAAAATGTCAAACGCAATCGACGGAGACAAATATGAACCCATTTACTGGTGATTGTCGCTGAATTGGACTGCCGTATGGTGTCATTTATTACACATGCTATCTGCTGACTGAACAAGTGCGAATAAACCACCCGTTGGTTTTGGGAGGCAGCTCTAGTATTTCTTGATTCTTCAGTGCAAGTTACGCAGACATAAATATAGATCATAACGCTTTTCATGAATATCTTTGATAGAAAATACACAACGCTATGGATCTAAATAATTTATGATACAATGCTCTTTTAACTCTATAATATTTTTTTACTACCTAACTATGACGATTTAGGCATCCATTGTCACATATTAAACGCATAATTTTACTCATCCTAGCCGTAAAGTATGTTATCTGTAAAAAAAGATTAGCACCCCGGTGTGCTAGTCGGATGCTGCGGTTCTGGAACAAGAGCCCTGGGTGCTTAACCTGCACTTAAAATGTTCTACATTTAGCAGTCTAAGACTCTTAGGTACTTGTCTAAGCTCCGAAATTGACAATTTGCCCGCACTTGAAGCACTTCCCTGCTTCAAGGGTGCTTGGAATAGCACCAACGCACGGATGGTGCTAATCTAAGCATCAGTTTCAAGCACCATGATCAAACTTCAGAGCTGATGAAAGCACCCAAAATATGCTTCATCGATTTTGGCGGGAACATCGCATCCGTTCGGTGCTAATTGGTTTGCTTGTTCAGCATCTGGGTGCTTACGTCGTACGAAAAAAAAGCAGCGAATTCAGAAAGCGCGCGGGATTCGCGACACCATTTGCATTTGTCAAGTCAGTTGTGCGGGAGCGCTCGGCCGGGTTGGTTGGTCCATGTGCGTGCGGTCAGTGATAGAAACAGTGATGGTGTTGGTCGTTTGTAGGCGAATACGGGTATTCGTGAGTGACAATACTGAAGTGGGTGTCGTCTTAACTGAAATGAAGACCGAGTCTGAAGTCTGAAACGGAGCATCAATGGAGGAGCTGCGTGGGAACTTCCAGCCTTGTCGGAGTGCTAAGGTGGGCTTGCAGTGACCTGCTGTCGTGCTATGAATAATAATGGATGTAATTCCACACCTTTTTAGGGTTGATAAGGCAAAGTTTTATCGACATTTTACCAGATAGGCGACAGATAACTGATGGCTAATGAAATGAATTATAATCTTTACAGTGAAAGAGACAGTGCAGACTGCAGAATGCAGATGGCATATTTTTCCATTTATCTATTACGGGCATGGTTGACGGCAGACGTGGCTGTTTCGGGCGGCGGCCGCAGCCTGTATAGCGGCGCCGATATGTTGTGATTTATCAGCTTATGTTATAATGCCAGGGGAGCGGCCCTGTGGCACTGTTCGCATGGACGTGCTGATATTCTGTTGTTGTTGTTGTTTTTTAATTTGTAAAAAGGTGCTTTGTGATTAAGAAGTTTACGCTTGTGCTTAAATTTAACTCTAATAACCGTCATACGTCATGTCCATTACCATAAATAAACGACAAACAACTAAACAACTAAACGTGTTTGCAGCATGAGGTAGGCATTAAGAATCGCAATGTTCCTTTCGATTTAGCTCGGCTCCCGGCCGGCGGCTACGTCCCTCGCCGCCACTCTTCAAAATGCGTCTAAGTTTTTTTTCCGCTCCGAATAAAAGTCCCGGCCTCCGCCAGAGGCTCGAGAAGGTCGGTGTCAAGTACCCATGTGCTTAGCACGTGCTTACGCTGTAGCACCATACGGCAGTAAGCACCCACTAGGAGCTAAAAATTGAACTCGGCACATTTTTGGGTGCTAGACGCATGCTAGGGTGCTTCGGTGCCAATGTTAGCACCCGAGCTCTTAATGAAGCACCCTTTGGGTGCGTGAATTTAGCACCAAAGCACCAAAACGGTGCTAGTGCTAGCACCTATTTAACACCTATGGCTCTTAATGAAGCACCCTTTGGGTGCGTGAAATATAGCACCAAAGCACCAAAACGGTGCTAGTGCTAGCACCTATTTAGCACCTATGGCTCTGAACTAAGCACTTTTTGGAGTGTAAGTTGAGCACCAAGATGGTGCTAATGCTAGCATCTAGGGCTCTTGAGTAAGCACCATTTGGGGCATACATTAAGCACCAACAGGGTACTGAAAATTGAACTCTGACTTATGACCCAAAGGGTGCTAATCTTTTTTTACAGTATACTATATACCTACGATGACCTGAAACATTTTGGACCCCTCCGGCCTCCCGCAAATGCGTGATTCTGATAAGCAATATAACAAGCTCCCTATCCCTTGGGAAAAAAGCTTCACAGAACCCAAGAAATCCTACCTTTCAAATAAACTTGTCCAGCCAATCACGCCCTGCCTCTTTTTTCTCATTATAGCTTATATGGATTGACGTTGAACGTTAATTAACCGGCGCAACTGGGGAGTAGAGCGTCGACCACATTCCTGACGTTCCTCTGGGCCCTCCTGACCGGGAGAGGTCCCGGGCCCACCCCACCACCTCCAGTCGGCATCGGGTAATTACCCGAGCCACGACACCCTGGGCGGAGCAATGCGTCACCTCCGAGGCATTTCTCGAATATCTGCCCGACTGTGGCTTTCAGGCGTGGCGCTACGGTTTTGTCCCCGGAAAATGAGGATAGTTAATTTACACTCTCCTCCGCGCACTCTGCTTTGAACCGGCCGCCTCCCGAGGCTTCTGTCCCTGGCGCAGGGGCGGTCACAGTCTCCATCCCAATTCCCACTCCAAACACCGACCATAAACTTGCGCCAGTCACGTGTAAATCAGCCTCTGTGGGAGCAGAGGTGACTGGTAGAATCCCCGGAATCCCT
Organism: Amphibalanus amphitrite; assembly: GCF_019059575.1. Taxonomy (NCBI): domain Eukaryota; kingdom Metazoa; phylum Arthropoda; class Thecostraca; order Balanomorpha; family Balanidae; genus Amphibalanus; species Amphibalanus amphitrite. The sequence goes on along the minus strand of NW_024883042.1, from coordinate 43,936 downwards.
CCAAGCTTACTGCCTGGAGCCGCCTCTGCGCCAATAGAGCTGTAGGCGCACAGTCGGCCTCGGCTCACCACAACAGGAACAAAGCACAGGAATTCGTCGGCCATTTGTCATTATGTGCAGTCGATTAGCCGCTATGAAATCGGTCCGTCCCGACCGCCTGCTTCGGCCCAGAATGCAGCCGAACAGTGCGTCGCCTCCTGTGAGCCCCGTCGCGGCGTGCCGGGCGGCAGCCGCCGCATTTATCCCCGTGATGGATGTACCCCCGACTGTCAGCGACTGTTGACACCTTTGTCGCACGCGGCGAATACCCGTCTGAACACGGCTCACCTGCGTTGGCCCAGAGGAGGTCGCAGCCCCGGCGTCAATAAAGGTACCCTCGGCTCGGCGGAGGATTATCCCACACCGGGACCTCAGCAGATATTTCGCTTTTTGCAGTGCGATTTCGCCGACGCGCAGTGTCCTGTGAAGTGTAATAACATGCTGAAAGGTAGGTTTAACGGCCAAACAGGCAATAGCACTCGCAGGTTTGAAAATGAAGAGCTGAAAACAACTTGCGAGTGAATAAGGTTAGAACGGTTGGTATAATATACAGGTGGGTAGAGCACATGACGTAAATATAAGCTTAGCCTGCTTCACTGATCTAAAAGTGTCATTGCTATTTGCTCACGACGATTAAACTGAATTGATTTTGAATATTTCAATTTTTGTTATAAAACTTGCAAATGAGAACAATGCTCGACGAGCACTGTTAACTGTTTATAGCTACCAGCGGGCAGCGGAAGTGAGATGAGCCAGCACCAGATTGTGTGGCCCCTCCACCGCGTCCTCTGCCGGCCTCTGCACCGCCGCCGTTGCGCGACGTTCCGATAGCGAGTGACCCATGTTATCAGTAGCACGGCCGCCTGTCGGCTGTGAAGCCCAGTTTAGCCAGTGACGTCAGAGAAGGGAAGTGCTGTCGCGATAGGGACTTGTGCGCAGAACACAGTGGCTCGGTTTGAGAGCGGAGCAGCTAAGTTCAACCGGACAGGACGGCTATAGCTGACCAGCCAGAACGGCTTCACTTTTATCCATCGGGCCGAACAAGTTTGGCACGGACTGACTGGACAATGAACTGGTTTGCTAAATTTGTCCAGCTCGATCTGACAAGCAGGTAAATTTGACCGGTCAGGACCGGTCAGGTTTGATCTGACCGAGCAGAACTGTTTGGTTTCACCGAATATATGCACCGGGGCCTCCACGGGAGCTTGCTGCGAATCTTTGCAGGAGGGCGCGCCGACGCGACGGCCAATGACAGACAAGACACAGACCACGGGGCGGGAATGCGGCCGGGATTTTGGAGGTCAGCGCTGCAGCGAACTCAGCTGAGAACATCCGAATGTCGGTGCTACATGTGTGTCAACGACTCGTACTTGTGACACCAGACATACTTCCCGAGCGCCATTCACGGACATGATTCGATTTCAGATATTGGATGAAATATTGCATGCATGTGTAAACGGACATGATCAAATCTGTTCGCCACTCTGTCCCACGACCCGTCACTGATTTACATCGACATGCAATATATATCCGAGCGTAAAATGGGTAGCAGCATGCCAGGGTCTGGAGTTCAGGCTCCGAACATTGCAGCCCCTGCACCGCAAATAAATATATCATTGTCTTTTCTTAAATATGAATGACGATTTCGCTGTCAGCTATAGAAACGTAGAGGAATAAAACAGGAATCAAGGAAGGAAAATGTTAAGGCTTAGAAAAGGAGAGAGAGAGAGAGAGAGAGAGAGAGAGAGAGAGAGAGAGAGAGAGAGAGAGAGAGAGAGAGAGAGAGAGAGAGAGAGAGAGAGAGAGGAGGAGGAATGTGAGGCTGAGGAAGGGAGATGGGAGGCGGCACGGAAGTGCGGACGGCAGGCCTCTGTGGCCGGCCCACCCAGCGGTCAGCAAATCGGCCTCCATCCCACACACCGGCGGGGCGCTCTACGCTCCCACACTTCATCAAAACAATCTGATGTCTTCATGGCAGTCCGGCCTCGACAATCGGACACCCAAGCACCGGCCGCGCCGCCGCCGTGCCCGAATAGCGAGTCACTCATCGCGCGGGCCGCGCCGACGCCACCGATCATTATGTGAATTTTGCCCGGCCTCGGCCGCATTACCTTTAATCCATAACACAATTCGCTGCGCTGCGGTCGGCGGGTCGGCACGGACGGCGGGGCGGGGCGGGGTCAGGTCAGCTCATCGCGCGCTGGGCCGGGCCCGTTCTCAGCCGGCGCGGCGGCGCACCGGCGGAACAGGTGGTCCTGAGACCTCTCCCGGCTCGCCGGGGAAACATCACGCCATCCGGCTGCGATAGTCGGCAGGAAAAATGACCCTCTCGATGGCTAGAGACGGTCGGAACGGCCCGAAGGCGCGGCTCACCGCCGGCCGCTGCTACCAGATGACTCGATATCAAACCTGTTCAGCGGCCATCCGAACCCGGCTGAATCAGCCGCCCAACCCCATCAGACGGATATCGAAAACGAGTTCTCCTAAATCACCACTAATTTTCAGACACTCTCGCTGATAACTGACGTGCGGGCTGTCACGGAACCCCGATCCGGTTCGGGGACACGAACCGGTCGACAGGTGAGTCCATCTTCCCTCTGAGCGGTTCGTTCACCTCGAGTTCCGCGGCTGCCACCGCGGTAATAATGTTTATGTCCAGGTGAGCAGCCACTTCCCTGCTGCCGGCCGACGGCCATTGAGGCTTTTCAGCGCGATTTCTCGCACCTCGCCAGCCGCCTTCCACACAATTTGGCGGCGCTTTGAAGCCGGGCAGGGCGATCGGTGGCGAGCCACAATGGCGAGGGGACGGCCGGGCCGACAGTGGGGTGGAAGAATGGCGAGGGAAGAGGGAGTGTCAACCCGGGCCGGAGGTCGAGGGTGGGGGCCGGCTGGTGACAGCACTGCCGGCGCTGAAGTGTGGAACAGAGGAACCAGTGGCAGATGGAGAGACATTGAAAGGGATCAGCGTGTTACAATTATCGCTGCTCGGGCAGAAAAAAACGATGGGCAGGAAACATGCGTTGGATTTACAAATAATGTATTTATAGCACAATTATAATTTGCTGAGCTACCTTACAATATGATCGTATTGGAGGTTGCAATTATGATGCAATTTTCAGCTATGCCATCCGTTATGTGAATTGTGATTAGTAACAAAGCCACCTTTAAATACATCATGCAACAATGAACCTAGCTGGGGCCAGCGTCGGCTTCCTGCATCTTCGCCTCTGTCACCGCGGGCAATTGAGGTTTACAGCTTCATCCTAATTGACATCGCATTCTTCCATCTGTAATTCGGGTCTACCGCTGCCGTCTCCTGTAATCATGCCGTCTACCGCGCTGAGGCGACTGCAGGGCTGACCGGACAGGGCTGGGGTTGTGCACCTAGTCCGGCGCTGGGCTAATTTCAGCCGGCGCCGCCCACAGAAGCCACGCCACAGGCAGACAGACTCCACACACCGGCTAACGGGCTATAATTAACCGCCGCTGCAGCCAGCCGGCACGACACTACGCCAAATTGCCGCAATTATATCGAGATTATTTATGCATTAACATTTAAACACAGAGAATTTACACTATCAAATTGGGAAAGTAGATGCTGGCTGGTGATGATGACATTTAGTTCATAAATCAAACCTGACATTTTATTTTTGATCCCAGTCCGCTAGGTTAATTTCACCGTCCATCAGAGGTTGACAAATGAATAGCAATAAATCGCCAGGAAGCGTGTCTATTCTGCTCGACCCGTCCGACCCATAATACCACACCGGGACGTGGCCATGACTTGTTCGACAGAGTTCTGGGCTGACTAACTCTGCAGCCAACTTGTAACAATCGGGACAATCGGCTACATAACCAGATCAGCACACAGTGGCAGGAGCCCTGGGGACGGGGATGGTCCCAGGAGCGGGGCCGGGAAGGGGTGGGGGACGGGGGAGGTGAGATCCGGGAGGGGCGAGATCAGGCAACACTGCTGACTAACTCAGATTGAGATTAACCCGCGCCCCGTAGCGCTACCGGCGGACCCTACCACCCGTAGGGGGGGGGGGGCGTTTCGGCCCCCCTTTAGATCTCGGAAAGTTACCGGCCGATTTTCAAAATTCAAACGGCGTTCGATAGCCCCACCCGGGAACTACCTTGTGACCAAATTTCATTGACCTAGGTCAAACCGATGACGTCACAGGTCAGGTCAAAGGTCAGATTTTCACCGTTCACAGGCATTTCAAGAAATGTGTTGTGAAATCGAGTAAATTGGTAATTTATTGAAAACCATCGATGGTACATTGTTCGTCAAACACATATTTTGCTATCTGAGGTCACTGATACCAGGTCAGGTCACAGCGAGGTCAGGTCACCGGGGGTCACATTATGAAAGTGTCGTGTGATACATGTTTTATGGTCTATTTTACATGACAAATGCGATTATGTGGGTTAGGTAGCCCTTGGGGCCAGCCTAGGTCACGTTTTGGTGAGGGTCAGGTCAAGGTCAGGTCAAATTAGGTCAAATTTCAAAGTTGATATTTTTGCATAAAATGGGTATCGATTCGATGCAGCTCGTCACGGGGAGTCCAATGGTGGTCTTTGTTTTGCTCTACGAGGTCTAGAATTGCCAAAAATTGAGTTTGAAAATTTGACGTCATCATTTTTGAACAGTTTTTTTCGCTATAACTTGGCCAAAAAACGAGGTATCGATCTGAAATTTGGTATGTAGATAGAAGACGGTAATTACTATCACATATATTCCGGTTTTTTCGAAAACCAAAAAACGTTTTGGATTTTTGGCTTATATATCCAAAAAAATGCATTTTTGATTTTTGGGGGTCAAAACTCAGAAATTTCAAAAATCTGAGATAGCAGTTTTGTAGCCCTGTCAATTCTACACCTTTTGTGTCTTGATCATTTTTCTGTATCTTCAAAGCTGTAGGCCTGACAGGTCTTCTCGCGAAGGTCTTTTTTCGGTCGAAAATGACAGAACATGACGTCATTCTGACGTCATTTGTGGCCAACCTATCATAGCCTCTGGAAAATTTTTTGGTCACAATGTGTAAAATCGATGCCCGGAGGGGTCCTGAAAGTTTGGTGGCGATATCTCCAGCCGTTTAGGAGATATCGACCGAAAAGGACAGGGGGGCCGTTTCGGCCCCCCCTACGGGGCGCGGGTTAACCGAATTAGTATGGACTTTGTGCTCGGGCTACTGGCTTGTGGAAAAATGTCAGAATTCACGCAGACCACACGGAGGCTGCAGAAAGCATCAGTATTTGTTTTAGTCATAGCATCCAAAAAGCACTTGATACCTTTCAAACAGATTTTAGCAAATCTATTCGTAGAACGCGATGCTGCGAAGCTGGTTCACCATTACATAAAACTAAATCATTTTCTTCCGAAATTAGAGTGCCGAAAAGTGTACTGAATTCATTACACTGCTGCCGCTAATCCGGCCGAATAAAGTGTCCCGCTTAATCTAAAATAAGCTTCAGTCGCTGAGCGTGGAGTGACTGAATGGCCTTGAAGGCAAGCCTTTATTATAAATGAGAATCTTGATTTTTTTTTTAGAATCTTCAAACTCGGGAATGAGAATCTTGAAATGGATTATGAATAACCATTCGCTTATGTTTGGGACTAACTTGTGAACACGACGAGCTCAACCATCCGCGGCTTTCCAATCAATAGCTAGCGACTGAGCGACTGGTCCGTCTGCTCGTTAGCAGCTGGCCGAGTGACAGAAACTACCTCACATCGCTCATTTCGCCCCCACAAACCGCACCGACCTCCCTGCAATCTATCAGCAAGGTAGACCTTTCCACAATCCGCTCTCATCTGGCGCGCTGGGCTGCTCTTCGCTCTCATTGGGACACCTGTGCACTCAGTGTCCAAGGGGTCACGGCTCAGCCAGATAGCCTCCAAAGCTCACTTCCTTAGGGGAGGGGAACATCCGGTACTCCGCCGGGGTGAGTTAGCTCTGTATATGACGGCCCGAGTTTGTCCCAATGACTGTGAGTTAGTCGGCGGCGCGGCTCGGCGGCGGGATTTGGTCGGCTCCCGCCCGACTAATTACACTGGGCGGTGCGCACGTGGCTCTCCATGGCCGGCCTGCAATCGATGACGGCCACTGGGGACGTCCGCAGCGGGCCGTCTGTCTCTCCCAGGCCGAGGTGGCGCCGCCTGCTTACTATGCATTGGCAGCGACGCTCATCATCGTCCTCTGAACGGCGGCCAGCAGAGCGTTTGTTGCGTCGAGAGCGACGGTTCCGACGGCGGGCTGGCCGACGCGCCCGACGGAGGCTGACGGTCGACACGGAGCAGTCTGAGATACAGACCGGCCGGAAGTGGGCGAGATGTGTTGCCATGCTGCTATATGAGGCGGTTTGCTCGAAGGAACGGAAGGACTGATTTAATGTAAAAAAGATGATTTTTTTCAAGGAAGCGTATGGCAAGACATCTGTTATCGAAACAGCACCACTGGGTTAGCAAAAATACATGATGTCCTTAAAAACATGTTCGATTTACTCAATACCAATCTTTAGCCTTTACTATTCCTTACCTAATGTTAGCCACTTACTTTGCTGAAACTACGCCCATGGACAGAGATTTTGTTTTGTTTTGAATTTTGATCTCACAATGAGGATATCATGACATTCTAATGAACAGCTGGCTGCTCGGAGCTGCGTACGTCATAATTACCCGCACACCATTTTGAGCCTAACCACAGCAATAACTATAAGTGTCATCGCCAAAAGAATTAGGGACACTATCTGCCTGATCAAACCGACTTCAGTGACTCTCTCTTCCCCTCTCTCTCTCTCTCTCTCTTTCTCTCTCTCTCTCTCTCTCTCTCTCTCTCTCTCTCTCTCTCTCTCTCTCTCTCTCTCTCTCTCTCTCTCTTTTCTCTCTCTCTCTCTCTCTCTCTCTCTCTCTCTCTCTCTCTCTCTCTCTCTCTCTCTCTCTCTCTCTCTCTCTCTCTCTCTGTCTCTCTGTCTCTCTCTCTCTGTCTCTCTCTCTCTTTTCTCTCTCTCTCTCTCTCTCTCTCTCTCTCTCTCTCTCTCTCTCTCTCTCTCTCTCTCTCTCTCTCTCTCTCTCTCTCTCTCTCTCTCTCTCTCCCTCTCTGCGAGGAGCTAGGTGGTCGTGACACGCATCCATTTCACCGTCAGATAGCGGCCGACGCCACGAATTTCCGGTCCAAAAAGATGGCCCGATGGTGGCGAGCTCTACTCTACATCCATCTAAAATGCGTGAGTCCCCACTTCCATCCATCAGTTTCACTTATTCAAATTTGAGCGGTGCTGCGCTCGGACCCACGTAGAGACCGAGCGCCTGCCTCACTCCAATCGTGCCTCACTTGAGCGCCATATCCGATATCCGCGGCCCCAAACGGACCCCATTCGGCTTCAGACCAAGCCCGTATCCCTTACCCGACCCCAAAGCAGACCCCATCCACCCGTACACGCCTCAGCACCTGATTTTTACCATTTACTCAGTTGGAAGAAAACTTCTTCCCAGTCAGTGCTGCATTTTTTCTTGGACTGTTCGATGTCTGCTTATCCTCTAGGCCACGCCTCTTTTCATTTCCCATCGCTGGTCACCTCCTAGTCCCCTCTCTCCGTTCTGAACAATTTTAGCCCCATCCCTCTTCATGATAATTGTTTAAAACTTTTCCCTTCATTGGTTTATTCCTAACCCCTTCGAGGGGGCCATCTTTCCCATCCTCTTTCTTCGAGCTCTCCCCTTTACCCTCCTTCTCCTCCCCCGCCAACGACAGACGACGACTCATGAACTAAAGTTTTCATCCAAGTCCCTAATCGGCGGCGTATAAATTTCGGCCGACGGCCAGCGCCGCTCTCCGACCCATACGGAGCCGCTCCGCTGCGACAATGCCTTTCGAACGAGCGCGATAATTTAGCCCCGCCTCCGCCGGGGGTCTCGGCTGCCGCCGTCCGTTCGTCGGGGGCGACGCGGCGGGGCGGCGAGTCGCCGGCTCGGAACTTCACGGCGCGCAGATCGGGAATTTACAGCGGGGCGCCGATCACCAGGGGAAATCATTGAGAGTCGCTGAAGGCGGCGCCGGACGGATGGGGGCCGCTGGTGGAGCTCCGTGACCTGCACTGAGAGCGGCGCCGGCGACGGCACGCGGTGGGCGGCTCCGACCCACACCGGGGTCTCGGTCCTGCCGTGAAAGGGCGAATTGACATGGCTTCAGCCCACATGGGGAGAGTTATAGGTGGCGGCAGGTCCTTCAGGTAAAGTGGTTTCAACCAACCCACACTACAGCAGTTAGATCCCTGGGAGAGCGCCCCCGCCCCTAACCCATCCGGGACAACCCGTCGACCGGCCCTAGCAGTGTCGCAGGGCCGGTTGGCCGGCCGGGCCTGCGGCGCGCCGCTCAAACGAGCTGGCGCGTCGCAGGCCCGGCCGGTGACAGGGGCGCCGCCCCGTTGCACGTGCGACGCGGGGCGGCGCGGGCGGGGGCGGCGGCCCGTCCGGAGCTCCGGGGAGGTATCCCACGGCTCTCCCCGGACGGGGAGGTAACCAATAGATCTCCCCGGGGCCGGGACGGTCATAGCCAATGGCGCCGTCCCGGCCGGGCCGGGCGGGCCGCACATAACACCGCGGACATTAATATCATGATTGACGTGTCCTGCTTGCTTTGTGTTGTCTGTTTGTGTCATCCGTTTATGATGTAATAAATATGATTTGGAAAAAAAACCCACACTACAGTCCTAAATGCGACTATACTGCTACAACTCTTTGAACAACCTTCAACTGCTCTTCACGTCCTACCCATGATGCATACCTGCTGTTCAAATAAAACCAATCGGCACATACGCCCCAAAAGACGCGGTTTTAGCTCATGCAGAAAGCAGCGGCATCGGTCATTGGATACCCAAAGAGCTCGCTTACTCATTAGTACAGCTGCGCCATTTCAGTCACCTCTGCGCACCGCTCGTCTCCGTCACCATGAACGTCTCCATTGTCAGCCTCTGCTCCTTGGTCTTTGTCGTCCGCACCGGTCGATCTTCTTCTGTCCCTGCTCCGACGGTCGCGCACAGGGGCCTCTAGCAATAATACGCCGCGCACGCCGCACGCAGACAGATGCGACGCGTTTGTCCCCGCCGCGTTGGCATTCGCCGCGAGCGCGCCACATCGGCACAGCAGCGGCAGAAAACACGCCCCGGAGGCGTCCGACGCCGAACAGAATACCGACGCGGTGCGGAAGCGATCCTGATTGTCGCCGCCTTGGTATGGGAGGCCCCACCACTGCCTGCAATGTCGCTCTGTGCCGATATGAGCTGATCGGGAACGTCCCGACAGCATTTCATCGCCATCGGCGGGACCGCTAATGCAACGCCGGCGGATAGAGACGGCGAGACAGAGCTTACCGCCGCGTCTCTGCGGGAGGGGACCGCAGCACCCCGCTCTCCAGAGGTATGTAAATTCCACGGTCCGCCCCTGGGATTAATCGTCGCCCCTGCTAGACAATATCATTGATTGGGGAGAGCGGCCGTAAATTCGCTGCGCGCGCGGCGTCCCCTCGACTGCGCGAGGCGCCCGGACCCGCCGTCGCCGATAAGAACCCGCGACGGTGACGATCACTCTGGATAAAGACGTGTTGAAACGGGCCGTCCCGCGGAATCACTTGGGTGCACCGCTCTCTTTACGGGGATTCTGATTTATTCGCCGGCGGCGGCGGCGGAGACGCAGCCGAGGGGCGAGTCGCGCGGAGGGGAGGACGGCCCGGAGATGGCCGGATGATGGCGTGTTCTGATGTCGCTCCCAGCTGAGTCACTGCTAACTTGCCCGCCCTGGCACTACTGATAATCTCATTTTCAACCCTTCTGCCATCAGGGAATCGGCGCCGTTTCCCTTTCCCCGTGATTGCCCCGAAAGATGGCGCCAAATTTATGGCGCGTGCCGTCGCCGCCAGGCGTGCGTCCCTCTTCAGCTGGGTGACTTCTGACTGCGAGGGGACAGCCGTCCCCACTGGCTGCCACTGTGTGACCACACATCGGGCCGTATCGGCGAGCATAACGACACACCACAAATCACCCCGTCGTGACATGACAGCGACGGCTGTGCGCGATCCCAACCCTCCCAGCATCACAGCCGGCACGGAGCGCAGTGCAGACCCCAATCAGTCGGGTGCCCTGCGGGCCAGGCAGCGCGGCACAGCCCCCTAATCAGACCAGGCCGCCGCGCCAGCTCGGCTGCCGATCGGTGAGCCAATTAACCAGATCGGCATCCTCTGGGCGGCGGCGGCGGCGGCGGCGGCGGCGGCGGGGCGGTGATGCGATCACGGCCCCGCCCGGCCGACCCTGAGGCGCCTGCATAGCCCTCCTTGGAGTAAACATCCGGACCTGGTCCGCCACGAGCTGCGCAGAGCCGCGCCCTCCTGATGCCGCCTCACTGGCGGCTCTGCAGGCAGTCGCTGACGACTGACGGATAGGATCATGGACCAACAGTCTTATGTAACCAAAACTGGAGCATGGACGGTGCAGTATTTGAGCACGGGATGCACTGCAGGATCCGAGGTGAGTCATCACGCCGTTGCACGCAGGCCCGCCGAAACGTGGCCTCAATGTGACAAGATCTCGGCGTAAACATCATGCGGCAGGCTCCTGGAAGCAGGACTGTGCGTCTGTGGCCGCACCCAGTTGTCATGACAACCAATCGAGCACGAAGACCCACGAGAGCAGCCGGCGGCGGAGGCAGCAGCTGCACGGCTGCACCGCACGTACCAACAGCCGGAGCCGTCTCACTGTTAAGAATCCGTCCGTTCTTTGCGCCGGTAAAAACAGAACAGAAATATAATTGACCTCAGTGCTGTATTGGGGTGCAACAGCTTCGTCACCAACAGGTTGAGAGGTAGTCACCGTATCATTTAACGACCAGGCACAGTAATGATAAGGCACAAATCAAATACAGCTCATTGCTTTCTCTCGTACATCAGGAGGGGCTTACGGACAGCCCCTCTAAATTCGCCGTGAAACGTGCACAGTAACGACAGGCACGATTACATTAATATACTTGTATCAGGTAAAGGGTGCATTAATGATACATCGTGAACGGTATCAAAGACACACGTCTGATCTGTATCATATAATGCCCCGTCAGGATTTGGGTGCCAAAGAGGGTTAGGCGTTAATTTTGTCCGAGTGAGGCTCAGGAAAGGACCGCCAAGTCCGTTTCCTACACTCGGCGGCCACAAGCGCTACAGCCAGGAGAGCCGTGCAGTGCCACTCCAGAGGCTAGCGCGCATTGAGACCGACCCGGTCCAGACGAATGCTGAGACACGAGTGGCCCGCTCCTCCCGGACAGACCGGAGGTCACTGCGGGTCACGTGACATGTGAGCGACCGCCAATCACCGCGCCCGAGCGCCGCGCCCGCAAACATACTGCGCCGCACGGCACGCCAGCGCGACCGTAGCCGGGCGGCGACACACACGCGGCGAACAGAATTACGACCGCCGAACACAAATGAATTATTGCGCGAAAATGAATTATTATACAAACTCAACATACTCCCCACCAAAATGTGCGTCTCGGGAGCACATTTTAAAATACATGGGCACATCACTGACAAACTACTTAAAAACACTTCTCGCGCACCGGATTACGTCTGTCGCGGTCGCGCATCACTTGCGAAAGTGTCCATGTAGTGCGTCCGCATCCATCGCCCGCCAGACGCACCGGATGGCACGCCCCTTGCGCTTACGCACCGCTACGACGGTAGTGGGGCGTCACTGGCACTGCTCAGCGGCTGCACCCGTGGGCAGCCAGATGGGACGCATCAGCGTCCGCCACGATCTCTTGGATGTATGTACGTCGGCGACAGCTCCAGGGGGCAACACCCCTAGCTCGGCTGGCTCAGCACGGCGTTCCCCGTCGTGAGCGACGGAGTCGCCGACGTAGTCACCGGCAGCCGCGCCTCCTGCCACGAACCACGTCAGGTCAGCAGCACACGACACGTCCATGCTGTGGAAAAGAGACATGCGTGAAACATAGCTTTGAACAGTGCAGAAGGACCAATGGTTCGCGTGGAAGCCAACAGACTTGCCACGTCCCGAGCGGGCACGCTCAGTGAGAACCCTAAGAACGAAAGGCTCGCGTGGAAGCCGACAAACTCTCCACGTCATGGGCGATCACGCTCATGAGAACCTTGCATCTGGCGAAGTTCAAGGGCGTTGGCAAATTATATCAACAAAAGTTAAATTAAATTCCTTAAAAAAAACTAAATCAACTGTCCGGACTGAGTGCACACTGCACAGTGCACAGCTTGGAGGAGGAGTCCACGACTCCAACCTCACCCCCGACGCATTTGTTCTGGGGGACGTCCGGTCTGCCCAAACGGAATCCGGCAAGACCTCTGACGTGTTTCCGACAAGAACCACGAGCATGCTCTGCTCCTTTGGTCATTTGGGTTGACCACTTCAACGACTTTCTCATGCACGTCTGACTGCAAGCATTGGAGTGCCCTTTGGTGGGGGGACCAGAAAGCTTCAAAGGCGATCGGCCTATGCAACAGCTCCTGGCCCTGCTCAAGATTCTGCCTCGTCTCGGCAGAGACATCCGGCAGATCAGGCGCTTGAGCAGCAGAACGGCTCCCCACCGTGCACGAGCCCACAGCGTCCGACTCGGAAAGCTCCATTGGTGATTGTTCATACTTGAGATCAAAAAGATCAACAGCTGCATTCATCGGCACGCCATCGCCGTGCGTGTTGGATATGACAGCTTTCTCTTTGCTGAGGTGATCCGACATTCGAAGCGTTCGAGCCAGCGTAGGACCTCTGTTGGAGACGGGCCTATCCTCGGAGCGCCATACTAAACCCATCTCATAGCGCTGCTCAGCTTCATTCCATGTACGCTTGGGGTAGAGCCTCGGGTTTGAGTCCACCACCTCATGCTCACTGATCCCAATCGTGTCCAAGTCCCACATCGCTTCCACTTGGCGACAGTGGAACGTCTGATGACGTGGCTGACCGTGTGACAGGACTCCGCTCTGCTTCCCATGCAGAACATATCCGAAGACTGTCTCAACAGCTCGAAGCCCCTCACCGAGGTCCACTTGCTCCCACAACACGACGTGATATATACTATCAACGCCGATTAGGAGATCGATCTCACCTCCCCCAAAGTCGTCCGCCATCTCCAATCGGGAGGGCATCTGGGGAGGTGATGTGGCCGGAAGGGGTGAGCATAGACGATCTGTGCTCCACATGTCCAGGTGCACAGAGCTGCCGTCAAAACGGCTCTGAAGCTCGACTCGGACTTTGTGATATTGGCGTGCCTGTTCAGTTTTCTCCTGGAAGCCAATGCAGGAGAAGGTTCCCGAGCCGACAACAGGTAGCCCAAGTTCTTCTGCCAGAGCGCCACGGATATAGGAGGAGTCGGAGCCTCCGTCCAGCAAGACACGGGCCCGGCGCCGACCATTCGGGCCCACAGCCTCAACCAGAGCCGTCTGGAAGAAGCTTCGGATTCCGTCAGCTCTCTGGGCGTTGAAACGACGATGGCACTGTCGCTGGGCACCTACTTCTGCGGCACTCATACCCGCCTCTTGAGGGGGCTGTGCCGTCGAGAAGCTGGCCGCATCCGGCGACAGTTTGGACGTTGGGACCGCCGAGTGACCCCCTGACGAGGGTCCCGAATGGTGCAGCAGGACGTGATGGGGCCTGCTGCACTCCACACATGGTCCCTCTTTGCAATCACGGGCTCGATGACCAGGACGGAGACAGCGGAAACATACCTTCGAGTTTCTCGCGAGTGAACATCTGCTCTGTACAGTCATGCCACGAAATGTCGCACACTGGGCAAGCGGATGATGACCTTGTCCACACGCACTACAAGCCGTCTTCCTTGGCCTTTGAGATGGCTGTGACCGCTCCCTCCGAGGCTCAAGCCGTGCCGTCATACTGCTGGTGACAGACGGCGCCGAAGGTGGTGCTTCTGCGTTTGTGACAGACGCAGCAACTCCCTTGGCTGCCTCGCGGATCCGTAACTCTTGATTGAGAAATTTAAGGAAAACGTCAAAGTCCGCGCTCTCCAGCCGAGCCCATTCCAGCCGCCAGTCTTCCGGAATTTTGTCTTTCACGACTGGTAGGAGGAGGCTCGAGAAGCTCTCGGCGGGCACGCCGAGGGTGTTTAGAGCGCGCGTGTGAGAAGACAGGTGATCAACCAAGGTTCGCATGCCTCGGAGGTCATTGTGGCGGACAGAGGGCATGCTCAAGAGCTCGCGCATCAGAAGCTCTCGCCGCACCTCGCTGTGGTCAAAGCGCTCTTTGAGGACTGCTACGGCTTCAGCGTAGCCTTCACCCGACACCGGAATCCCTTGGATTGTGCGCAGCGCCGCGCCGGCCAAGTGCGACTTAAGAACGACAAACCTTTGCACGTCCGCGTAGGCTGGGTTGTCGTGAACGGAAATTGTGAAGAGTTCCCAAAACTCGGACCATTTCATCACGTCGCCATGATAAATGGGAATCTTGACTGCGACTGATGCTTTGAGGTCTGCATTTCCTGTCGGGTTTTGGGAGTCGACCCTTTGAACATTGTCTCCAGCTTTCTCAAGCCGGGTGAGTAGCCTGGAGCCGAGAAACATCTCATCCTCCATGTTTTGGCTGTGACTCGAATCGTCAGGCTGACCAAGCTTGTCGAGCTGGTCCTGGACCTGCTGAAACTCGTGCTGCAGCTTCTCCAAGTGATGGAGCTTGAGAGCCAGCTGATCCACATCAAGTGCCTTTTGATCCCCCTCCCGGCATGACCTGAGGTCGTTACACTGTTTGGTTGCCTTTGAACGAAGCCTCGTTCTTGTGCTCAATAAATCATCCATGTTGAACTAAACGGATTTTAACAAGTGGGTAAAGTGGACTGTATCAAACAAGAGTATCAATGTCTGTCCGATTAACAAGGTACAAATTTTGAAACCGAAAAGACTATCCGGCCCGGAGGACTATGTTAAGAATCCGTCCGTTCTTTGCGCCGGTATAAACAGAACAGAAATAGCATTGACCTCAGTGCTGTATTGGGGTGCAACAGCTTCGTCACCAACAGGTTGAGAGATAGTCACCGTATCATTTAACGACCAGGCACAGTAATGATAAGGCACAAATCAAATACAGCTCATTGCTTTCTCTCGTACATCCAAGGAGGGGCTTACGGACAGCCCCTCTAAATTCGCCGTGAAACGTGCACAGTAACGACAGGCACGATATTATACTTGTATCAGGTAAAGGGTGCATTAATGATCCATCGTGAACGGTATCAAAGACACACGTGTGATCTGTTTCATATAATGCCCCGTCAGGATTTGGGTGCCAAAGAGGGTTAGGCGTTAATTTTGTCCGAGTGAGGCTCAGGAAAGGACCGCCAAGTCCGTTTCCTACACTCGGCGGCCACAAGCGCTACAGCCAGGAGAGCCGTGCAGTGCCACTCCAGAGGCTAGCGCGCATTGAGACCGACCCGGTCCAGACGAATGCTGAGACACGAGTGGCTACGAGAGACACGGACAGACTGGGGGTCACCGCGGGTCACGTGACATGTGAGCGACCGCCAATCACCGCGCCCGAGCGCCGCGCCCGCAAACATACTGCGCCGCACGGCACGCCAGCGCGACCGTAGCCGGGCGGCGACACACACGCGGCGAACAGAATTACGACCGCCGAACACAAATGAATTATTGCGCGAAAATGAATTATTATACAAACTCAACACTCACTGTAACGATCAGAGGCGACGTCATCGAGCGGAAACGGTGCCGGCAATTTGATTCTCCCATCCACTCTGGCGGAGCGCGGGACTCCATTAATCCGCTTCCAAGCCCCACATCCTTTTAAAGCAATCCGCCGAAGCCCAGGGGACGGCGGTGGCTCCTGGGTGCTGGGAGGCTATGCCATCCGCGCTCCTCTACTGTAGTTCCCAGAGCCTCGGCTGTGCCTAGGCGCATGTTTATTCTCTCTCGTGGATCAAACGCCGCGGAGCTATTTGAATTGCTCGCCGCGCCGTGCGGCTGCTTTGATCGGCTCGTATACTGAGCGGCCCGGCTGAGAAGTTCGGACGGCGGTCCGAGTATAGAGCCGGGTGCCCGGGGCGGGGGCGATACAGCGATACGGTGCATCCTGCCGCCGAGATAATTAGGCCAAGTTAAGCACGGAAACAAGAAATAGCAAACACACAACTGGCTGCGGTATATCTAGTTCCAGAAAATTACGTGCACCGAATGCAAAGTAAGTTGCCAACATTATCCAGTGTTTTGTAAGTTCTTGACTTTTGCAAGCTGCAATGCGCTCAAATTAGAATATAGAGCGTCCAAGCGACATTTTTGTGCGAGTAACAATCTACCTACTATTAACTTCTGCGACCGATCTTGTGATTACTTCAAACTGCTTGCACTAATTGCGCAAAAGTCGCAAGCAATGGATGCAAGTTGGTTACCGCATGTGTTTTCAGCTTCCAGAAATATATGACGATTCACAATTAGCTTCATTGCCACCAGACACCAAGCTAACAACCAGTTAAACTTCTGGTGCTCAAACGCACTAAAAATAAAACATTCCATCTTGCCTTTAAAATCGCGTACGGCGAGCGGTGCGATTCTAATATAGATAGTCGCGGCGGCGGCGGCCGGTATCGCCGCCCGCGATCTGGCTTCTGTTACGGCTAACCGTAACGGCTAACCGCCTCTGTGTGCAGCGGACGCGCATTAGGCGGCCGTTTCGGGTCGGGTCAGCACCTGGAGTGGGCCGGTTACCGGCGCTGGGCACGACACGCAGCCGCCGCCACTTCCGCTGATCTGCGCTGATGAATGGCCGACCGGGCCGGCTACCGCCGCCGGCGACACTGCAGGAGCGGGGCGGCGGCGGGGCCGCTGAGCCGACTGGGTGGGCCTCGCAGCTCGGGCAAGGGCGGGGCGGGAGCAGGTGAGGGCACGGAACGTGGGCCAGGTTCGATCGAAGAAGAAATTGACCAGAAAGGTAACTGCAGGTGAAGCACTGCCAAAACAAAAAAGGTGAAACTGCACTGTCAGAGGGCAGTCCCACCACGACCCTTCGATTCATCGACAGCTGAACTCTTGCCTAGCATGAACGCGATGCTTCATGCTAATATAAACACTAAACAGCAGTGGGCGATGCAGCCAAATACAGCCCGGTAAGACGACGAAGCTACCTACATATCATGCCCCTCCTGCCACCACAGCTCTTCATCAGAGTTAGACCCTATTCAGCGCCGCTCTTTTCATGATCCAAATACAGGCAGCCATCAACAGAAGAGCCCGATTTAAATGCGGCGTCGCGACATCAAGCCATTCGGCAGACAAACGGACCGCCAAATCGGCCCAGACGGCGGCGACAGGCTGCCGACAGCTCTAGGTCGCCCGACACGTCCCCGGTTCGTGCAGAGCTGACACGGGGAGCGGCTCCGTCGGCCGGCCACCTCCGCCAGCGGAGAGCCGTGTCAAACACCGGTCGCTAAGTGACGGTGCCGCTGCGTGTGTCGACAGTCCCGAACACGGCGGCGACTGGCTCTGATTCATGGTGCCGCCTCTGAGGCACGGCACAGCGGCTCTGAGCGGCCCGTGATCAATGACACCACTCTGGGAGCCGGCGCGTCCGACAGCGCCGCACCAGCAGAGGAAGCGTGTCTCACTAAATCACCCCGTTAGCGTACCGGCTTCGGGCCGTGTTCTCTGCCGGAATAACGCCCAACCGAAATGGCATCCTGAAAACGGACCATGAAACTATCAGGAGACGAAACGTCGCTCATTTCACAAAGCGTCGTCAAACCCTTTTGAAAGATGCATGTGGGAACGTGGCCAAGTAGAAATAGCGTCAGATTTATGTGTAGATAAGCAATCCATACAAAATGATGAGCGTAAATCACAAAATTGCGACGCATGTCAATACGCGGTTGTAATGACTGATGGCCCTAAATACAGACAGTACTGGCATGGTCGGCGCTGAGAACGACGGGATGTCCGGTTGGCTACGGTAGTAACTGGTCCGGACAGCGGTAGACATCAGAGCAACCGCAGACATTTCCCATACGCCACAATGGCCCCGTCGGAAGGAACGGATAGACCACTCATTCCTGGACCCGTTTCCGTCACAACGCTACATGATGCAACGGACCCAGCAACCAGCCCGCCAGAGGCATTTCTTCATGCTGCTGGGTGTTTGGAGTTTCGTCAGTTTTTCTTGCATGATTGATGGTTGCACGCGGTGAGCGATGGAGCGTCGAGGGCGATCGCTCCGTTCGTGTTCCGAGCTCGGATAGCGACGAAGCGATGGCTGGTGGATTCTCCAGCTCAGTTTCCGGGACAGTTCTGCAAATAGTTGCATAGCGCTGTGGATATTCCACCCATGGTGCCACTCGTGATAAGCAGTTCGGAGGAGTTGAGAGAGTCGCGTTGACTGGCGAGGAGATCTCGCTGCGCCGAGAGACCACGACGAAAACCGGGGGCTGGAGGCATGACGTGAGTCCCCGTCACGTACGCCCGTATTTCGTCAGTGACGACTCCCGGGGGACCAGTGGAGTCGTGATCCGTCTCGGTGCCCCCGGAGGACCCGTTTCCGGTGACCTGAGAGGTCAGGTGGGCCTCGGACCGGTGAGCGGGCCGGCCGCTATAAATACAGGGCAATGGACCTCGTCCGGCCGTGACCCATCGCACAGGCGACGGGCACGGAGAGATGTGACTGAATCCGAGAGGCGGGAGCCTACCGAAAGGTATGGGAATGAGGCAGTGAAGCTTCTTTAGGAAACAGTCCCAACTGTATTACCGTTAATAACTTTACTACCGTGTGTGGATCATCACCTTTCGAATATTGATGTCATGCAGTCCAGCATCAGTGAAAAACAAACTTGGCATCCTTGTGTCAGAACTGTGTTACATGCGCCAATAAGAAACATCTTACTTCCCAAAGTTCTGCTTTAGTGTCGTTTTATTCGTGTTTGAGCTCCGAGCACACTTCCCAGTAGTTTATCCGACGGTGGAGTCCCTATTACAGCACAGTTCTGCAGTTCTCAGACGTTTCGTGCACGGCTCTTAGTTCGGTGACCCTTGGCACAGTCCGTCAGCCCAGGCCGGGCTCACGGCGCCCCGGGAGCACGGTCGGGCCGTGTCCGCGGTCACGGAGCCGGGCTCGGAGCAGCGACGAGACGTCCATGTCCGCCGATTTACCGCGTCCAGAGCTCATATCTCGGTCCGTGTCCGCTCCACAATTCACGAGCCAATTAGAGAGGCGGGAACAGTCGGCGGTGGCCGTAACGAGGCCGCGTCGTGCCGCGTTCCGTCGCGGCGCCGCCGTGTCACCGGAGCGCCGCCCACCGCGACCCGACCCCGAATACGGCGCCGTCAATTACACTAATCACTCGTAAAGCGGCGCGGCGGCGACGGCTGTCGTGGTTCGTGCTGCGCTCCTCTGGTCGCCGTCCAGTGCTGCAGCACCAGAGCTCATGTTCGGATGGTGGCAGTGCCGAGCGCCGACCTCGCGTCTCGAGCTTCCTCGTGACTATCTGTAGGGCAGAGTACAGAGTACAGAGGAGAGAGGAGTCGCTGCAATGCCGGAGGAAGAGTGGTATGTGGGTTCATGGGGTCACGGAGCTCGTACGTCGCCGATATTGCGCCACATTGCCCCACGGCTGCGTTATGCTGACTGAAATTGCGCACGGAGTCGAATTTCACAGACTGGCTGGGCGTAGAAGTCCACAGTTCTGTATCACCAAGGGCATAGTTCCTGCTAGCGCGTCGATTTGGGCTCAATTCGCGTTCACTCCAGGTTCAGTTTCTCGCCGCTTGGCTTTCTCGGAATTTCCGTGACACCGATCGCCGGAGGCGAGTTAGAACGGGATACGCACCGCACGGGGTCGGCGGCTAATTCACCGCTAATTCGCCGCAATCGCCGCTATCAGATGCCGCGACGATCGCGGCGCGCCGCGCCACAAAGGCAGCGTCAGGCGATTGAGCTGTCGGTGGCGGCATCAACACAGCTGGGGGTGGCGCAGACCCGCCGGCGACACCGCTGCGCCACATGGGCCGCGCCGCCGCGCCACATTAACCGCTACCTGAGGACAGCGCGGTAGCTGGGCAGGTGAGGGAGGCGGACTGACCCGGCTCCTCACCAGGCAGTCTCTGATTACAGGCCGGTCACAGTGACACGAGAGGAGGCCGTCGCCGGCAGCCGCGAGACCAGAAATGGAGTGTCATCAGCGGGTAATGGCAGTGTTCACCTGTCGGCTCCATCAGGTCTGACGAGCCGCGCCACTGATTGGAGACGCTGGAACCGAGTCGATGGGGTCGATCGGACAGGCTCGGGGAACACAAAAAGGCGAGTCTAAGAAACAACAGGCTGGCCCAGATGGAACATGATGAAAGGAGATAGTAATTTTGACCTTAATGGTGTGTTTTCCGGTTCTCCTCGCAGCATCTGTGCATAAAAGAACTACATAGTTACAAACTTTCATTAGGCACACTTGACAATTTTGGTTTTCCATATGGTGTATGCTGCAAACCAAATCACTCAGCATGGGCACTCTGTGGTGTTTGAAGCAGTTCCCTTCAATTAACGTTGGCAAGTGACCTGCAACAGCAGAGCTATGGTTACCTTGTCCGGTTTCGCATTACCAGACGGATTATAATTAAAGCCTGAAGTTATTCCGACGGGTTACCTGAACATTCAATTTCGTAACTGCAGTTGCACGGAACGAATGCGTCCATTTCAAGGATTGTTAGTTGGACCCGACTGCATTATTGGCCCTTCTGAAGCACGTTTCTACCAATTAACCCCAGAGACCTCCCTCTGAGATCTGCCCTCGAGTAGGAACAGTCGGAAACTCCAGCCGATTACAGTAGTTAGATCCAGAGCCACTCAGATGACCATAGCCTGAGTTGACCCAAAAGGTCAGTGATTGACCCGGCCCGTGCAAACAGCGGGTCCATGTAGTACCGAAAGTTGTCTCGACTTTGTTTTGGACTGCTCAAAAGACAAAGCGAAACATCATCTCATGAACAGATCATTGAGCACCTACCTACTCGTTACAAGCTAAAGAACTCATGGAAACCATCTACTAGGGAAATGCTATTTATTAATTAACCCTCGCCCCGTTGGGGGGGGGGCATTTTGGCCCTCCCTGTGGTTTTTCCTGAATAGCAAGAAAACGGCGGCGCACAGCGCCGCCAAATTTTCAGTACCTTCCCGGGCATCAATTTGACACCTTCACACCAAATTTCAAGTCTTAGGTCACCTTAGGTCAGGAGTTATTGAGGTCAAACTGAGGTCATGTTCGAGCAAAAATGAGCAAAAAACATGCAATCTTGAAACGTTCACCAAATCTACAGTTATCAAGCAATTTCAAAGGTCTTTATATGGTCTAGTAGACAAAAAGCGGCGCTACCAAACTGTTATCTCAGATTTTCAAAATTTTGGTTTTTTTGACACCAAAAAAATCAAAAAATTAACTTTTTTTTAGAAAAACTAAAAAAAAAATCCAAAATTTTCGAATTTCGGAAAAAAGGAGTATATGTGATAGTCCCTGCGCTCTTCTATATACATACCAAATTTCAGATCGATATCTCGTTTTTTTGGCCAAGATATAGCGAAAAAACTGTTCAAAAATTATGACGTCAAATTTTTGAACTCAATTTTTAGCGATTCTAGACCACTTACGGCAAAACAAAGACCACCATTGAACTCCCCGTGACGAGCTGCATCGAATCGATACCCATTTTATGCAAAAATATTAACTTTGAAATTTGACCTTGACCTGACCTTGACCTGACCTTGAACAAAACGTAACCTAAGCTGGCCCCAAAGGCTGCCTGACCCACATAATCGCATTCGTCATGTAAAATGGACCATAAAACATGTATCACACCACACTTTCATATTGTGACCTCCCGTGACCTGACCTCTGTGACCTGACCTGGTATCAGTGACCTCAAATAGCAAAATATGTGTTTGAAGAACATTTCCCCATCGATGATTTTCAATGAAATGCATTTTACTCGATTTTACAACGCATTTCTTGAAATGCCTGTCATCGGTTTGACCTAGGTCAATAAAATTGGGTCACAAGGTAGTTCCCTGATAGGGCTATCCAACACCGTTTGCCGCTTGTCGCTAGGTTGCGTGGTTCTCGAGATCTTAGGGGGGGCCAAAATGCCCCCCCCCAACGGGGCGCGTTGCTCGGCAGAGCCCAACGGGGCGCGGGTTATACTTTCACCAAAATCGCATGCATTACATATCAAATACATGCAATATCGTTTTGCACGGTACATTGGATTAGAGTGCCAAATCGGTAATACCATGTATGTCTAAATGTTAATCTTTCCCGCCTTTGTTCGCCGCGTGCTGATTTATTGGGGCCGCACTGTGTGGTTATTAGACGGCATGGGGTATAAGGTTCTGCATAATTTAACATGCTGTACTACCTGGGCGGCTTTTGAAGCCTGAATATTGTAACACATGTTCTATCGTACTTTCTGCAATGAACTGGGCGCTGCTAAAGCTCATTTGTAGGACAAAAGTGGCAAGTATATGCATCTTTAATAACGCGACGAAGCTTTATGATAACGACAAAACACATATGCCAGCTCCATACTTATGCAATATGCATTATACAGAGCTTCTACATGGTCGCTGCGTATCGAAATGACCCATGCCATCGTGTTTTTCGGCTGGTGTGACCCCGGTGATAGTATAGAGTGGATTGGACGGGCGGACGCCGATCGTTGTGGCCGCACGCACCTGTCATGGTGACAGGGACAGTCGGGCTCACCTCGACAGCCGCACTCCGACTTATAGCGCTTCTTTCGCCGCCGCCGAAAAACAGCCGTGTCTCTAGCCGCGGTATAATGATAGGCAATGAATGCCGTCTCAGCCGATCGGCAGTCAGCACTGAAATGGCCAGACTTATGTTTTACTCGGCTAGCTTGTGACAGCCGTTCCAGTCTGTCCTCACTACATTAGCCTTTCTCTGACATCCATAGCCCATTTTGCTCCCATTCCCTCCCTCGCTCTCTTCCTCTCCCTCTCTCCATCTTTCTCTAGCTCTCACCCCTTACTCTACTCTTCCTTGCTCTCTATCCATTAGTTCGCGAGGGGTAGAGGCTGTTGCGAGCTATATGCAACCCCGTTCATAAGCCTCCATTGATAGAGGTCATCCTGTCATGTGAAAGGCATTTACGGTGCCGTGAAGAAGACATTGAGCTCATGTGCTGTCGAGGTCGCCAGGAATAAAAACGACCCTGTCTACATACGAGGAACGCATAAGAACTCGACATGGGCATGGGGCTGCGCTCCAGCGAGCCTCAGCCGCATGCCTTCTCTGGCCTTCTCAGACGTAAACACGTTCGATGCATGAGATCACTGCCGGCCATTAGCGCTTATCGTAATTACCTCGACCGATAAAACTAATCAACCGCGCTCAATTAATTAGAGACGATTGAAATGCATTAGAGCAGGACTTTACTACTAATAGCTGTCGGTCATTTATTTTGCCGACACCAAGGGAATGGCTGCATAATGGACAACGGCATGACTCAATAGGCATCTGCGTGGGGTTGAATGATTCACTTTAGTCAGAATCAGGATTGTTAAAAATATTAGTTATTTTGTTATTTCATTTCAAACTAGAAAATTTACTGAAGAAAAAATGTAAACTATTGCTATGATGCACGGTGACAAATGCAATTAAACGGTCAATATCAGCAGACATGCATACAACAAATGTAAATAATTCAGAACACCAACGTTTCAAAATACACGCAAACGCAAATGAAAATCTCAGAATAGATCGCCGATAAGAAAAATCGCCGAAACATAATTGAAAAAGACATGTGTGAAACTAACTGCACTTTGTATAAGATTCACATCCCGCGCACTCAGGATACAAGATTCTACTGATCTCTGCCGCTGTTCTGCTGTGATCATGACCCACTGCCAGTCGATTTTTGTCTGGTTCCGCCACGATGTGTCAATTAGATGTGATGAAAGGCAATTTATCAGATGCCAGTGAGTGGCGAGCAACTGGCGCTGTATAATAGGATCAGACGATAAGCCCTCGTCCACACGGCAAAGTCGCTTTTAACGAATCTTTGTCAGCTGAGCAGATCGGTGCGGAATGATCAATGCATTATAGTGTCACTGCGTTTTCTGTGACATTTCCTCGCAATGATCTTAGAATGCTGCAATGATCAAAGTAGAAACAGCGTTCAAATAAAAGATTTAAATGATGATAAGCTGCCCTGCATGATAATTAAACTGTTTAGAAAGGCATGCCTTATTTTTGAAGGTCAAACATAGGGTCAAATAAAGCAGAAAATAAATGCGAGCAATATACAAGTTCAACAGAAGCTCTGACGAACAGCAGCAGAAAAATCAGTGTCTTTTACTTGGGGCGGGACGAGGGGGAGAGGAAGAGAGCCATGTTGCGTCATGGTTGTCACATCCACAGATATGTCTGTTGTCCTTACAGATAATATAAGGATTCACTTTTCGACCTTGCATAGTTTACCTCTGCCATCCTGTGCCTATCAAGTTTAAACATTTAAACCACTTATGCGCCATTATTTCTTTGACTAGACCTTCTGACATGCACTCTGATATGGACAATACACATTACTAACCGTTGGGAGTTTATTTAAGTGCGATAGCAGTTAGGAATCTGGCGTTAAAGGGCAGCTGGGCAGGCACGTAGACACGTGGTAGACCGAAGTAGCAGGAGCAGTGCAATGTGGTCAATATTCGTTCATTTGCTCAAAGCCAAAGATCAACGATTTGCCAGTCTGTACACAGATAAATGATAACAAATGTCGTCCTATATATCGTGGATTTAGCAGTGAACATAAGCTGCACAAACTGCTGATTTGCAACGCGGTATATCATTACGTTTTAGTGATAAGTTCATTAGATTTTTCGTCAGCGCACCTTTTATTTGTTTACTGGTGTATGTATGTATGTATGCATGTATGTATGTATGTATGTATGTATGTATGTATGTATTACAATCATGGACAATCCACACGGGGCGTGGCTGCTGCGATTGGGGCTGACCATGTAGCTTCTGAACTGGTCAACAGCGCCAGGCTTGAGCTGCTAAGTTGTTGAGATATTGAGCCGCTGAGTGACAGTCACGGATCATCCGAGTCTGACTCGTTGATCAGCCGGATCTGAGCGGCTCAGCCGTCGAGCTGCTGATCCCGAGCCGCTGAGCTCCTAAGCAGCCAGGTGTGAGCCGCTCAGTCCTGTTCAGACAGACAGCCGGTGAGCGATGCGCGAGAGGCGTCCACTAGAGATGCCACAAATTTGCAATTTCATTACCCGCCCCGCCCCGCAGCTACCCCTTGCCCAACCACAACTACCCGCAAGCTGATTTTGGCTGAGCCGAACCCGCAAAAAACCCGCAATATCAAAAACCTGCTTTTGCGAGAAAAAAATACAGCTGGGTCAATGCTAGAGCTATATAAACCTTACTTGCTTCATTGCTGTGCAGAAAAAGACAGCCAATCAAATAGTAAGGACTTGAAATTGCTATGTTAAAGGAAATAGTTCACTTTCACGAAATTATTTTTTTTGCAACGGATTTATGATTTTTTATGTTCAAAATAATCAGCAAAGAAAATAAAACCTTTTTATAACAAAAGATTATTTTCTATATTTTGATATAGGAAGAACTTTTCAGTTTCTGTAAGGCACACGCGATCCAGTATGAAAAGAGCATGGGTCCCGAAAATTCTTCAGAAACAGAGAAATTATCGCAGCCACCGGCATTTGGGCGATCTGCTCGATCTGATAATGTTCCCCTGAATGTCCTAATTGATCAGTACGAGAATTTCTCTAGAGTTCTCGTAGATAATTTCTCTACTTTCTGAAGAATTTTCGGGACCCATGCTCTTTTCATACTGGATGGAAATATATGCAAGGCACACATCCTCAACGCAAGACACCTTTTTCGGGACGAGAAATAGAATATCTTTGCCTAGGGTGATCGTTGGGCTGTAAAAGCTCCTGATTTATGCTCGTCTCAGCCCAAGCTACGGAACTGCTATTCCAGTTCAAAACCCATGTTAAAAAGTGAACTATTTCCTTTAAGTCCTCAGGAAGTGAACACTGGATAGTGGAAAATGAATAATGCATCAATACGTTTGAAATTCCTTTCTGAAAAGAGTTCAGTGAAATCTTTCTCTCACCTTACCCTTCAGCATTGGCTGAGGATCAAAATTTCACTCTGGCTCCCTCTCAATGTTAGGCTTCTGGAATGATATTGCTATCAAAATGAATGTTGATATAAAAAGATATGCGATTTCCAGTTAAAAATAAATAGTGACACGGTGAATAATGAGCATCCAGTCGATCTACACATAAAACAAATCATGCAAAATCCCAGCTTGCTTGCTTGCTGGGTTAGGACGCGCAGCCTCGAGACCCAGGCGTCCAACTTCACTGGTCGTCTTGTTCTTGGTCTTGTAACTCGGTCTTGTTGGTAGCGTTAAACTTTAGTCACCTCGGTCTTGTTGGTAGCGTTAAACTTTAGTCTCTTCCGTTTTTGTAGATGTTGATAGCATTTAACTTTGCCACTTCCCTTTTCCGTGAAAGAGGGGTACTAAGCGGTACTAAGCAAGGTATATCACGTAATAGTATAGAGTAAACAGGATAGAGATATTGCGAGGTGGGATTTGCAACGGGAGGGTAAACTACGAAATGCTAGCGTCTACATTCGAGCTACTTACTAAGTGCGGGAATAAGCGGCCTCTAAGGCTAAACAAAAAATGGGAAAAACAAACGCTACAGTATTTCTAGTTACAACTTAACAGAAACCAACAAAAAATAAGTAAGTAAATAAATAAGGTTGAGATGTAGTAAGGACTAGAGACAGGTGCGCAAGAGCACCGTGTCTCACAGAGGAATTGAGCGCTTAAAGACATAAGTACGCAGATGTGAACAAGACAGTTTTGACAGGACTATGAATACACAAACACACAGACGGACGACGACCAAACAACTTTGCGATCGATCACTATCCGGTCCGGAAAGATAATGACAGACAATGATCACTTTCGATTTCCTAAAACTAGTATTTTTGAGTGCACACTGTAATCAGAAGTGCTACATTGGAGATCCACGGACGGGTATGGTTACAGCTTATCTAGAAGGTTACACTGTCGAAGATACAAGAACAGAGCATCAAGTACTTCACAATCATTTCCAAGCAAGTTCTCCACTGTAGGGCGGATGCCTCTGGTCCTACAGGCTGAGATCAGACGCAGTCTCTCCACACGATATTGTCGACAATCAAGGAGAATGTGTCCCACGTCTTGTTGGCAACGACACACCTCACACACAGGCGCTGGATCATGGTCAATGATGTGTGAGTGAGTAAGTACAGTATGCCCTATCCTGAGCCGGCAAAGTACAACCTCTTCCTTGCGGTTTTCACGTACACATGATGACCAGAAACCAATGTTCGGTTTGATGACCTTCAACTGGGTGTTGCGGTAATCTTGCCACAGCCTCGAAAAGAGTTCCCTTACGCGGTCTTTCACCATAGGTATGTATTCCCGCGGTCCTACCGCGACCCTTGTCACGTTTGGTTTATCATGTGCCTTTTTGGCCCAGTAATCGGCCTTCACATTGCCACCAATACCGCTGTGACCTGGTATCCAGACTAGGGTACATTCTAAGCCAGCACATACATTGGTGTGGTTTAGTTCTAGAATAGCTTCCAGAATCGGATGATCGTCATTTTTATTTTTCAAGGCCCTGATAGCGGACAAAGAGTCCGTACAAATAAGGGCTTTTGGAATGCTTTTTGCGCGAACATACCCGATCGCTTCTCTTATAGCCACCAATTCCGCAGTAAATATGGACAAACCGTCCTGGAGCTTAAACGAGAAAAAGGCATTATTTATCGTGAAAGCACAGGTAGCGGAATCTCCTATTTTGGACCCATCAGTATATAGGATGCGATAACCCGGGTGGTCCTCCACCAGGTCGTTGAAGGCCATCTGGATGTCAGTCAAAGTCATTTGTCGCTTGTCTTGGGTCAAAAGCATGTGCGTTTTGACCGGATGTCTTGTCCATGGGGCTGTCGACTTCGTGGGTTTAGTCACAGGAGGGGGTCTGAAACGCAATTCATTCAGCACTTTCCTAACTCTATAAAGTATTGGGAATCCTGATATTCTGTGCATATAACTTTCCGACAAGCCATGGTATGGGTCAGTAATGTCTTGCAGGTCCATTAGGTCGTAGCAGGGGTGCTTCTGGTCACCCTGTACTTTCAGGAAATACCTGACCAGAAGTTCTTTCCTTCTGACAGAAAGTGGGTGCACGTTCGTATCCACCTGCAAGGCTCGTACTGGAGACGTTCGGATGGCCCCTGATGCGATTCTCAAACATGCATTTTGTATGGTTTCTAATGACTCTATTCTTTTGTTTCCAGGTCCGTCAATAACACATGATGCATACTCCAATATAGGTCGTATAATAGCCTTGTACATGCGGAGTAGGACTATGCGGTCCGCACCGTAGCTTTTTCCGGCAACACATTTCAACACGGAAATACGCTGCTGAGCTCTGCCTTTCGTATATTCCACGTGGGCATGCAAGTTCAGCTTTGAGTCCAGGATAACTCCCAAGTATTTCACCTGATCGACCAGGGAGATAGCATCGCCTCCAATGTGTAGGTCAGGAAGAATTTCCGGGTTAAGTCGTTTAAGGCTACGTCGAAACAATATAGCTTTCGACTTGGTAGGTGAAAATGTGAATCCGTGTGTGGAAGCCCAGTTTCCAATCCGATCCAGTGCTCTCTGTATTTTGTGGAACAATGTTGGGATACGTCTACCCTGCGTCCAGATGGTCACGTCGTCGGCGTATACAGCATAATATATACCCTGAGGAATGTCATCCATCAAGGAATCAATTGCCAGGTTGAAAAGTATCGGCGAGATGACCCCACCCTGCACTATGCCATGCTCCTGAGTAAATACATCAGACAAGACACCACACCTCACCTGAAAAGTTCTGTTGCTCAGAAAGCCACGAATAAAGTGCATCATGTGGCCCCGGAAGCCGGTGCGGTGCATTTGGTGTAGGAGAAGAGTAGGTGATACCAAATTGTAAGCAGACTTAATGTCGAGGAATACCGCCAAGGTGCTCGAATGGTGAAGAAAGCCGTCTCTAACATGGGAGTCCAATCGAACCAAATGATCTACAGTAGACCGCCCAGTACGGAATGCGCACTGATGTTTGTTCAACAGCTCATATTTTTCAATACACCAACTCAGTCGTTTTCCAATAACTCTCTCCATTAGTTTACACAGACACGATGTCAGTTGGATCGGTCGGTACGATGTAACCAATGTAGGGTCTTTACCTGGTTTAACTATTGGCACAATGTACGAGTGGCACCACGACTCCGGGAATGTGTCTTTCAGCCATATGTGATTGAATACCTTTAGTAGCTCGTGAAGTTGGGTAGCATCCATGTGTCTTACAAAGTCATAATGCACTTTATCTGGGCCTACAGATGAGGAACCCGAGCTCTTTATTGCCTCACTTAGCTCTTCAATAGTAATTGGTCTGTTGTAGAGGTCTCGATTATCGCTTCCAAAGTCTGGGAGCCGCGCCATCATCTCTTGCTCTTTGTCCAGAAAGAGCCTAGAATAGTTAGATTGAGAGCTGAGTTCCTCAAAGTATTTCCCAAAGGTGTTCGCCACAACGTAAGGATCGTCGACAGTAATGCCGTTGTGGAGTAGGACTGGGAAAGGTTTCGCTACTCTGTGCTTAGTTGAAAACTTACGTATAATATCCCACAGACGATTCATAGGTGTTCTATGATTGAACTGAGATAGAAGTTCTCTCCAAGAAGCTTGTTGAGCCTCTCTGAGGATCCGTCGGGTCTGTGCTTTGATTCTGCGATATTCTACCCGCAAGAACTGAGAGTGAGGATCGCGACGCATCCTATTTTGTGCCCGTCGGCGGTTTTGTATTGCCTCCCGACATTTATGTGACCACCAAGGGCACTGGTATTTGGTGTTAGCATTTCTCATAGGAATGAATTGTTTGGCCACATTGATAATCTCTTCAGTTAGAGCTGCACAATTATTCACTCCCATGTCGTCTTTGAAACGAAAAGTGCATGCAGATCGAAAGGCCGGCCAGTCCGCTCTCCTGGTACTCCACCCAGAAAAGACGAATGGTAGGTCTGGAACAGGTACCGCAGGTCTAAACTGGATCCGTATGGGATAGTGGTCACTGGAATGCAGATCCTTGTCTGTGTCCCATACGAGCAGATGTCCTATGTCACTGGAGGCTAGAGTCAGATCGATGTGTGATTCGGTACCTGTAGACTCATCAAACCTGGTAGGTTGACCATCATTAAGTACAAGTAGGTCATATTGATTAATAACTGTCATCCACATCATTCCTCTTTGGTCACAACACTGTGAACCCCACATCACATGCTTGCTATTCGCGTCTGTGCACAGAATGAACGGTTTAGGAAGCTGTGCAATCAGCTGTGCCAGATCAGTACATGAAAATTGTTCTGTGGGTGGCAAATACAATGAACACAATGTGATTCGTCTATTTTGGGTCCGGATAGCACAAGCGAGCGCCTGTAGTGTTGTTTGCAGTGGCAGTCGGTGATGTGGCAATCTATTCGAAACGTAGATGGATACACCTCCTCTCCTGCCCCCCTGGTCTGAGTACGCATTGAATAAAGTGTAATGAGGGAGGTTGAAAGAGTATTTGTCATTTACAATGAAATGTGTTTCCTGAAGGCAAATTGCATGATAAGAACCCTCTGTCAGCATCTGTTTGGCTTCTGCCCATTTTCCTATCAGTCCTCTACAATTCCACTGTAGGATATCCAGGGACTGGTCAGGTTGGAATTCAGGAAGCTCTCCTGAACTTTGGCAAGCTTTTCCATTAGGTTCAATGCGAGATCATTTAAACTGAGTGAGCATATGCCAAACAGTACAACAAGGAGTGTGGAATTAATGTACGCACACAAGCCCTTCGTCATCCTGGGATGAAGAGCCGTCCTTTTCATGGGACGACAAAACTGATCCAAAACGAAAAACGAAATAAAGAACATCTTCTGGAACTAAACAATGACTCTACTGAATGTCTTCTCAGACTATTAGAGTACTCTTCCAGGAAAGAAAAACAAAAATATGATCTAGTCTTACACTAGACTTAGACTCTGCTGGACTTGAAAGAAATAAAACTACCTTCTACAAAACCGTGAGAAGATGGGAGATTAGGTGGGAGGGCGGGATGCCACCCCAGCCTGGTTTGTCACCTTTTTTCCTTTCGGTGGTTGGGTGTGCTGGAAATCCATGTGGGCTCCGTGGGGGGAGGCTAGGGGGTTCAATGGAGCAGCGCCACCAGGCTTTGTCATGCTTCCACCTCTGGTCCCAATGGGGCTTCCTCCGAGGCCATGAGGGCTCTGAGTGGGGACTTTCATCTCTGAGGGTGAGACATGTATCATGTCCTGACTTTGTTCTACTCCCTGGGAGTGGCTGTCGTGTGTTGCTGACTCCTGCTCAGCACATGCCAGGTCATACATATTCTGCTCTGAGTCAGAGAGAGTGGACAGCTGTGTGCTTTCTGATGGGGTGCCGTGCAGGTCCATGGTGTCTCTCTCTCCATCTGTGTCTGCGCTGTACTGACTCTGCTGTGTCTGGGTCTGTTGCGGGGTGTCCGTATCAACTCCATCTCCTTGAGACCTGAACTCTCACTCCTTGCTGATAGTGTTTGGGCACCCCCAATTGAGCTTTCTGGACACTTGTGTTCTGCTGCAGGAACTGTTCGAGTAGTGTCAGTATTTTGTCCATTTTCTCCTCAATGTGGTCCATTCGGGTTTTTGAGGAGTCATTTCGGGGAGCCTCAGCTTGAACCCTCGCGGCAGTTGCATAAAGGCGTGTGGTTGGGACCTGGTGTTCTTTTTCATAGAGTCTACGAGCATGTGGGTAGGACACGTCCCTGTCAACCTTCAACTCGCAGATCTCTTTTTCTCTTTTCCAAATGGGACACTGTCTCGAAAGGCAGTCATGGTCAGCTTGGTCGCAGTTTATGCACTTTTTGGCACATGGTCCATCATGTTTGTTTTCCCCGCATGTTAGGCACACTCCCGTCGACTGGCATCTCTCCTTTGTGTGCCCATACTTTCCACAGTTGTGGCAGATGAGAGGATTGGGCACATGCTTTTTGACTTTGTACTCCACGTAGTCAAACTGGAGCTTTGTAGGGCAAGATGGTTTGTTGAAAGTCAGAAGAATCGTTGGTGTCTTTTCTAGATGGTTACCTGTTTTTCTCATAAATCGCTTGGCAGCTACCACCCCGAACTCTGCCAACCATCCCAGGATGTCATCGTCGGACAGGTCTAGAAGGTCAAAAGCATGGATAGTTCCTCGGCTTTGGTTCAGTTTTTTATCTCTCTGGATCTCACATTCCTCACCCCCAAAAAGCCTGGCATTGATGAGCTTTTCGGCCTGGGACTGATCCTGGGTTTTGACCAGAAGCCTTCCATCGTTCATGAAACTGGCCTTCTCCACTTTGTTCCTTCCACCCAGTATCCCCCTTACTGCCTGCTGGACCCAGGGCCAGCCTTTTTCTTTGACAGGTTTACCAGACAGAAGTTTTATGGTAAGATACACCCCAGTATCCTCACCATCGTCCCAGAAACTTTCAGAGAAGCCTTCCCCTCTCACCCTTTTGAAGGCCCGTTTTGGCCCCATCTTCTAGATTTGCCCTACATCAACATGCAAACCCACCTTTCGCTCTTGTAGCTACACGTCAACCTTATTTGAACTCTGACCGCTTCCAACGAAATTAAAGCTCCAAACACTCTCGGAGTACTCTTAAAAAAACCTTTGTAGCAATAAATATCGGTCTACGTCTTAAATCTTAAATCTTTAAATAGTCGTGACTGAAACCCGTCCTCTCCGCCACGTGGTGCGCCGGAAACTCAACAAAATCCCAGCAAAAACCAACTAACCACCAATGAACCACGCATTTCTGAAAACATGCGTCAGAAGCGTCACCAACAGCTGATTGCAAGGAATGTTACAGCGACTAAATTATTGCAGCCGTAGTTAGTGCGAACTTGTTGCGAAAACAGTAAACACCGTTGTATAGGGCATACTCGTATTCATGTGCCATTCTGATAAAATTATTTTACACAACAGCTAAAGTTTTACTATTCAGAGGTTAATCACCGGTTAAGAAATAAAGAGACAGTAAATGCTAAATTAAATGTAATAGTTTTATAGATGGTCTTGGTAATGCTCTCCGCCTGGTCCTCTCTCGGCATACAAATAATAAGGATGTAAAAAGACAAAAGAAATAAATGCGACCAGCTACGTGGTTTTGTAACATGTATAACTGCCTTTTTGAGGCATTCAAAAACCAAGACAGAAAAATTGATTGTAAAATTATTATTGCGTCATTAATGACAGCTTTCCTTCGCCTCAGAGACCAAAATTGACGCAGTCAAATGCCCATCCTTGTCAGAATGTCGGAAGTGCGCCAGTATTGTATTGCGTTATGTTTGGGCCGCATGCCAGTCAATATTTTGATTTTTTGTAACTGTAAGAATAATTGGTGTGCTATTTTCGTAATAAAGGGTGGGACAGAACATAGAGTATAATAGGTAATCAATAAATTTGCATCAAATTTTGTTTAGCTGATAGCTCTTTTTTATGCCGACCAGACGCAAATAAAGTAACATGTGGTATTTGCTCTGATTTTTAACATCTCATTTAAGTCTGGGTTCTTCCATAATGTATATCTAGTGCACACTGCACATGGACTTCAGTTCAGCTTCCTATAAGTTTGCTTTCAGGTTCTTTTATGTTTTATGGAATGCTTTCATCAGCATTTATTTATGCTTTGTATAGTTTGTTGCTTGTACCCTGGTTTGGTCATTGCTAGACTGTGGATGCTATTGCTGGTTGTTTTCATTTTTGCATTTGAAATGTGCTTCCATGATATATTCTTATATTTGGTTCTGTTTTAAAAGTTGTTTTGATCAATATTGTATTGTTAACCTGAGCAAATGCACTTGGCATTGTGTTTTGCATCTAAAAAAGTAAAAAAATAAAGGTTCTTAAGTCTGACCGCCAATTACCCGCCACACGACAAGTTTTGCTTCTCGAACCCGCCAAAAACCCTGCGGGTTTTGAAAACCCGCAGAAAGCGGGTTCGCGGGCTCAAAAGTGGCATCTCTAGCGTCCACCTTTGCCGAGAGCCGGCACCGCGGGCCGAGTTACGAGCCGGCCCCACCACCCGCTCTCGCCGACACCGAGCCGCCGAAAAAGGTGCGCCTGCGCCGCAAATATCTCAATCGGACGCGGCTTGCCGTAACTCAACCGGGCTGGGGTTGCCGCCGGTGCCGGGGCCGGCAGATGGCTGGACACCCTCTCTGCAGAGGCGGCCGCTGCCGTGCCGCCGCCGGCCGCCGTGTCTGTGCCGACACCCGTCCGGACGGCCCACCTGACACCCCTGTCGTGTCCGCCTAATGATAAGTGCCGCGTAAAATTACCGCGCCGGCCGCCGACACCGGCCAGTCGGCTCTCTAATTCAGCGCCGAGGCCAGCGCTGCCACACTCAAACTGTTATTAATTGCATTGGTCTTCACGCCTGGCAATTGCACAGCGCCGTCTGGCCCGACCTGCGGCTGCAGCGAGCGCCGGTGCCCGGAGGCGGCGGCGCTCCTCCGTACTCCTCTCATAGTGTGGGAGGAGTCGGCCGGCGCGGTGGAGTGTGGCGGCGCTCCTACGTCCTCCTCTCATAGTCTGGGAGAAGTCGGCCGGCGCGGTGGACTGTGGCGGAGTTCCTCCGTCCTCCTCTTATAGTCTGGGAGGAGTCGGCAGGTGGACTGTGGCGGCGCTCCTCTGTACTCCTCTCATAGTCTGGGAGGAGTCTGCTGGCAGACTGTGGTGGCGGTTCGTCCTGATCACAGACCTCCATTGAGCGCGCCCACAGCCCGCAGCCCACAGGACCGCAGCTACCACAGCCCAGAGCCGCCTCACCACGGCCACACGACCTCAGTTCTGTCCCACCACAGCCACACGACCTCAAATTACGTGGGCCGCAGTCCCGCCCGACCGGCCACAACCCGACCCGGCCGTGGCCCGTGTGGTCGGAGCCCGTATGAGCGGCACAGACGGACCGAGTTTGTGACCCATGGCGTTAGATATGCACATCTCCGCCCCAACTTTCGCTAAACTGAGCTGTGCTTAGCTCTTTGCGTGCTCTATAGACTCGATACATCTTCAAGACACACGGTTCGTGGCGTTAAATGAACGTTTCCCTAATTAGACAATTTGTCTTCGCCGTGCCTTTTTACAAAATAATACCGATTCTTATCTGGGTAAATAGCACCGAATGTGCAATAAATGTCAAGCAAAACGAGATCACGACTTGATATTGTGTGACTCCCGTGGGAATAATCTAAATTAAAGACAAGTACGTATATTTCATCTCTGCAATCGTGATAGCTGAGCCAAGAGGGCACGATAAGTAATGCAGATGGCTAGTTTTGAGTTGAACCACCCTCACAGTGAAAATGCCAATACAGGCAAAAGACTACTGAGTGTAACACGGTTTAAAATGATGGCAATTGGCAAATGCATTATAGGTATCATGCATCTATATTCTTTTATTTTTGAAGTAATATAAAATGTAATCTTAGGAACCATGATGTGCCTCAAGGAGTTATTTCGTGGCCCTGAAAAATGTGTTGCTTGCCGTGCATCGCCGGCTGTGTCGGTGTCACTGTAACCGTCGGTGTCGGTGTCACTGTCGGTGTCGGTGTCACTGTAACCGTCGGTGTCGGTGTTACTGTCGGTGGCAGAGCGGGGTCGGGGGCGGGGGCGCGGGCGGGGGCGGATCCCACCGAGAAGTCGGCGGAACCTGTTGCCCAGAGATCACCGGTCTCCTCCCGCGCCAGAACGAGCCCGTTCCCGTGCAAATTGATATGGGCGAGAGAAGATGTTGCGCCATTACGGCCGGCCGTAACCTAAATCATGGCGGTCCCGTGTCGGCTTTATCTGGCAGTTTACAAAGAGCTACAGCGCTGCCGCACGGCGCGGCCACCCGACACCCGGAGAAGATCGAGCGACAGAGGACTCACAGGAGCACCGGCGACGGCAGGCGCGCAGCAGAGCGCTTTTCGACACTCCGTGCACGATAAGATAGCACACCGTGCTTTGTGTGATGACCTGAGGGCTACATGCTGAAAGCGACTAACGCCTGTGGGTGTGTAGCGCCGTGTCAGGTGCGCCACTATCGGTGCGTTATCGGTGTTTGGACGTTAGCTCGCCGATAGGGCTTGTGAGTCAGGCCGGCAGCGATACACCGATAACGAGATTCGACGCTGTTCCGTCAGTTGGCCGACCGCTAGCCGTGCTTGGGGCGACGACAAACGCAGTGTCAACCGGCGCACGGAGGATTTTGTGCAATAAGTGCGGATCCAGGCGCCGTCCGCCATGCCCGGCAAGGGGAACTACGTGGGCCCCCAGGAGGAGACCATCGTCTGCCTCAAGTACACTATCTTCGCCTTCAACTTCCTGTCATGGGTGAGCCAGAGAGCGGGCGGGTGGGAACAAAGATGGCGGCGTGGCTGGCCTCGCCCACTGGAAACGCTTGACAGCTGATTTGTGCAGTGGCTTAATGATCATGTTGGCTACGCCGGTGCCAGTATATCGTTCCGTGTGTCAATATTAAATCATTTGAATTATATTACGATGCCGTTTATCAGCAGGAGAGCGGTTTCTGCACCCCGCTCGAACACTGACTGCGCCAGCAAACTGGAGTCACTAACCGTGGCTAGATAAGATCGGAAACGAGCCATCTGCGAATAATACAAATCTTATCGGGCTCTAATGTCGAGTCTCAGCGGCACCATTTCTCCGATCCGCCATTCAGACACGGTTAATCGCGCTCTAGATGTTGAAAAAGCTCCTCTCTCAGACAAAGACAAAGGGATGGCGATTAAATAACTGTCACTTTCTTGCGAATACAAATGCTTCATTTGACGCCTTTGAGGCTGCTATGAACTTTCTGACACCGGAGCGGCTTTGCTCGGCTCCGCACCGCCTCAGCGCGGATTTTGCCGGCTCAGAGCTCGTCGGTCTTGGCTTCACCTGAATCGCCGCCAGTGATCCCCCATCAGACCCACCTCACAGCATGATCCGCAGTCGCGCCTCGTCCCACTGGCTACACGAAACGGCACCCACCGCCCCGGATGCTGCTATTACAGCACAGCGGAGACAAACTCGGCGCCGTCCGAGTCATTTCGCCGCCCCCGCCACCCCCGCAATACTAACTCGCCACATAGCCGGTGAATTCCGGTGCGGCTAACTGCGGTTTAATCAGCGACAGAAGACGGCAGTGGGATGAGAGCTGCGAGTCTTGGAGCTGGCACAGCTCGGGCCGCCGCATTACTGCAAGGCTGCTGCATAAGCGGATCTGCTACCGTCGCCGCCGAGAGGTCTGCCGCCGAGAACTGAAACTGAATCGGCAACTGTGACTGAGCAGACCAGCAGTGCTATCCCGGGCCGCAGCCGTGACAAATTCCCCGGGAGAACGACAGCCGACCCATGCGGGTCACCCCCGGTCCCCGGGGTATCCGGTCGGAGGCTATTTCAGACGGCTGAGTTGGCTGGATCCGATCGGGGGCTTTAGCCGCCGTCACCCCACACAGCACCGAGCTATAGCACAGCATTCAGTTTTCAGAGGGAGTATGATTACGGAGCGAGCGAAGCGAGCGTAGTCTTTCCTTAGATTAACGGAAATTTCTGAGTATGAGCGGCCGGCCGGCCGGCCGGCCGTGGTCACGCTTTTGCGAGGCTTATATCTCAGCAGCCACTTGACCGATTTACACGGGGTAATTTTTGTAGGGTAGCTTCATTCCTTCTGCCAAGTATTGGACTATTCCCGATGCATGTGGGTGACCCCTTATGCACGTGCCACGCGCAAAACGAAGAGGTGTCAGTTTTGTAATTGTTGCAATATCTCGGTAACTACTTGGCCGATTGCGCTGAAAGTTGGCATGTAGGTAGGCACCCACTAGGCACTGCATATCCATGTGCCAGAGTTGGGGTGCTGCTGCACGTGCGCACGTGCAGGGGTCGTTTCCAGATCTCGAGAACGGCTGGACCGATGGCGCTCAAATTTGGTACACGGTTAGGGACCAGTTAGTAGGGTGCCGTGCACAAGTCAGTTGGGACCCATGTTGCACGTGCGCACGTGCAGGGTGCCGCTCCCAGATCTCGAGAACGGCTGGGCCGATTGTGCTCAAATTTGGCACATCGCTAGAAACCGGTCAGTAGGGTGCCGTGCTAAAGTCAGTTGGAGGTACCCCCTCGAAATTTCGCACGTGCAAGACTCACCCCCTCGCTCGCTCCGTTAGTCGCCCCAAAAGGCGCTATACTGGTAAAGATATTGAGTCGCGCTCTCCTACCCACCGCCGAGGACTTTGTCATTCAGCTTCTCCGGAATAAACTTACTCGCACAAGGTGACACCAAGGTGTACCCGATGAGGTGTAACTTATTATGAGAAAGTGTTCCACGAAAAGGTTAGCGGAGCAGGATTATTCTCTGGATCGGTAATCGCCACTTCTGTCGAGCCGGCCCCTTATCACCAGGTCTTATGGCGGAACGTTGCCTTGCAGTCACCTGGCAGCTGTCAGAGCCGACAGCCGGCAACTCCGCGGACATATCGGCTTAATTAAACTCTTCCCAAGGCCGCCTAACGATTCGACAGCTACCGTGACGGTGACAGAGCCGAGAGGGGACAGATGACAGGCATGACAGAGGCCTGAGCTGGTGAGGAGCATAACCGTAAATCCAATGTAATAGAACAATGAAACGTAGCCGGCGACCACATAACCTTTATTTTAAGCGCTGCTCGTCACTGCTCATCTTGCCATTATTTTGCTCATCATCGAAATATGATAGCAGACACCAAACAGATAGACTGCTATATTTACAGATACATGCTCACTTACTTTGAAACATTCTTGGGTTTGGTCACGTCCCTAAAGTGAGATTCTATGTCGTAGTCTACCAGCATGGCAATG
This sequence comes from Amphibalanus amphitrite, assembly GCF_019059575.1. Classification (NCBI taxonomy): domain Eukaryota; kingdom Metazoa; phylum Arthropoda; class Thecostraca; order Balanomorpha; family Balanidae; genus Amphibalanus; species Amphibalanus amphitrite. The sequence goes on along the minus strand of NW_024883042.1, from coordinate 4,829 downwards.
AAGTTAAAAATGTCACAGTCATGACTCACTGTCCCAGAATGCATAATGCTTCTTTTAGTATTAACCCTCGCACGACCAGGCCATTTCTCATAACACGAACGACCAGGGGGGGTTGTTACGACCCCCCCCCCTGGCGTTTCGAAACGGAAGGTCGTAGAGCTTAGCGGAAAAAGCCAACGGATTGCTCTCAACGAGATCTCGCGATTGGTGGTATATTTTTTGGTCCTAGGTCAACATTTGACCTACTTATGACCGGTCAAAGGTCAAATTTTCCGAAAAAATCAAACTTTTTCAACTTTTCGCGGCGATTGCGGCAAAACGGTCGGAGATATCGACTTGAAACCTTCACTATCGTGTTTCTTGATCAATTCTCTATCGTTTGGTATGTATTTCGTTTCCCTAGCTCTAAAAATGGCGCGTTGGGAGCGCCGGAAGTCGGCAAGGTCACAGTCGGCGGCAGAAATTCGAAAAATCAAAATTTAAATTTTTGAAATCTGATTGTATTTTTGGATTTGGGAGGTCCATTTGCTCCCTATAGAAGCTAATATTGCTGCATATTCCCATTGAGGTGACAAGAATAAGCAAAACAGTGGTTCGGGCGCTTTTCAAAAATAGTACCGGACGCTGTTCCTCTTGTGACGTCATAGCTCCGTGACCTGACCTGACCCGGTCAATTTTCTTGCACCACACGATAGCCAATGCTTGCCCCAACATGCATGGGAAGTTTCATCATGATCCATCAAACTATGTGGGTATCACCGGCAGAAAACCTAGGGATTCGGCGCACACGTTTGGTAACTGTCGGCCGGAGGTTGTACCTCTTATGACGTCATAACTCCGTGACCTGACATGACCCGATCAATTTTTTTTTGTCAAAAGATGCGCAAAGGTTTCCCCAGAGGGTATTGAAAATTTCAGCCCGCTACGACAAGCCGTTTAGCGTGCACTTCGAAAAAACCTCAGGGGGGGGGGTTGATACAACCCCCCCCCCCCCCCTAGGCGTTCTAGGGCTAAAACATTCTCGAGTCTGTTACAACTTGAGACTGTAAAGAAGAAAACAGTGGGTCTCTGAATGCCAACTCCGTGTGATGTTGCCATATTGTGCTGTCGGAGCACAGTTGTTCGTTGGTACATAGTCTCGGTAAGTCGGTCTCATCCTGCCGCCCTTTCCGGCGGCATTTCCGTGTCCCATCAGTCGTGATCAGAGCTCCAATGGCCTCCCAAATGTCGACACAAAACTCCCCGGTCCGGGGCGGGTGTTGAACAAAGTTGGGCACGCTGGAGGTCGTGAGATGTGACGCCATTCTCAGCCATCCTGCTGTCAGCCACGAATCTCCCGGGGCTGAGCTGTCGCGGCCGACCTCTCCGTTCAAAGGGCTCGCATGCCCCCCGGCGCCCAACTTCGTGTTTGTTGGACCAATGAGCCGAGTACCACTCAGGTAACGAGAGAAGTTAGCGGAAATGCCGCGGGGCTGCTGGACATCGAGGGCCTGCTCTCATTTGTTCAGAGGTCACTTCAGGAGTACAGGCCAACACAAAAGAGCAGCCCGCCTTCAATCCGTGATTGAAAAATCAGGTTTCTTGACAAGTCTTAATGTCGTTTGGGATGTTTGGGCCGATGTTGAATGTCAATCGTGCGAGCGCCGAGACCCTCTGGTCACAACACCTCCCGAAGTCGAGCTTCCTGGGTCAGAGCTGGCACTGGCTGGGTGATCCAATTGTTGTAGGGTGAACGGGGCGCCGATCGATGCCGATTCGCCGGACGTGACCTGTGCGGCCGGTGGCGTGCCTGGTCGGCGATTGACTTCAATAACGTCTCCAGAGTGTCTGATACTGTCGGGACTGAGCCGGTCCTTCCGGGTCCGACGAAAAAGCAGACAGACCGCTGACAGAGGAGTGCACCACTCTGCTGAAGTCCACTGCACATTACATTTTGACATGATAAAATGTGTTGCTGGAAGGGTCTGCATAAGAAATAATGCTGCTGCGAATCGGGAAATGAAAGTTCGCTGTTACTTTGGTGGCCTTTGCATTATTTGGCAGAACAAATACTTTACATAGAGTAAAAGGAAAATAGTTTTGATGTTTCATGATTGAATGTTGCGGTGAAAACTCTAAAACCGTGGATGGCAACACCAATGTCTATAGAGCCCGCTCGGAACATGTAGAGTCGACCTAACAAGCTCCATTCAGCAACGGATTCCGCCAAGAAAATTCCCCGGGAACTAACCAGGCCCGTTCGCATCTGATGTTTGCATGCATTCAGTCATGCCATTGCTGACACTCCTTCACTTTCTGCCTGCTTAGACTCACTCCCTTTCACTTAGTTTCGACGGTTCGTGCCTAAAGCTGCCCAGCTGGCATTGTTCCAGGGCGATCAATTGTGCTGATTTCGTAGTTCGTGAGCTGCATGCGTCTTATTAGCCAGACATTGTTTTAAATTTAGAGGCAATTCACGGAGTACAGGGGAAGAAGCCACATTCCATCATGTTATGAAAAATAACATTTCAAACAAAATGCATGGACAGAGTTTTATTTTCATCAACATTTAATGATTATACCTCGTCCTTTCATAGCAACTATCCGGCATCTATTATAACCCAATCGAACACAGTAGGTACAGACCTGGATTTGGGCCGAAACGCTTCGTCTCCAAGGGTTTCGACTTTCGCAGATGGAAAAATAAGCAATGCAAGTTACTTTCAACGGCATTCAAACGACGCATTGAGTTGTAAAAGATAAGCGTATAATGCCACCCTCCTTTGAAAAAAGATAACATATTTTTATTGAAGCTTCTGAAAATTACTTACATTCTCAAAAACAACATTGTAGTGGAATGGTAAAATGTGTCTTGCCCACGGCTTCATGTAATGTGCAACGTTAGAATAACATTTTATTTATAATATTAGCACCACTTTATGTATTTGTGCATTCGTAGAAACAACTATCGACACGAGAAAGTCAGGTGTGCGATATTTCGCCGCCTGCAAAACTCGCTGAACTAACATTCCTTACTTCCTGTGGCATTCATTGTGCGGACTGTTATGTGTCATTACAATATGGCACCACATAGAAAGAAAGGAACTCTAGACGTGTTCTTAAGCTGTTACAAACCACTGATATACTGTTACCAGTATATCACCATGCAGGCAGTACACGCTAATTAAATCAGAAAATCAGGAGTGTGCGGTGATATGCGGCTTCGTGACATGCACGGGGTACAAACAAAAATTACCATTACCCGTTCTGTAATGGCACGGCCCGTGCGCCATGGAGCTCTGCTCCGGTGGTGCGGCCGTGCGTGACGGAAAGCAGTAACGTGATGAACTGGGCGCGTCACGGACCTCATAACTTAATTCGGGTAGTGCCAACTCATCGACGGCAGCAAGTATGTGCCAGTAGAGCGACGGAAGCGCAGCCGAGCTGTTCATGCGTGTACATAAGTCATGCATCTCACTTGCCGCCTGCAAAGAGGCATTACGCCGAATAGTTGCTCTCTTATAGAGCTTCACCTATAAGCATTGTGATATTGAGCAATTTCGAATGAAAAATATGTCTAGACTTCGATACAAAAGAGGGCTTCGGTAGCTATACCAAATGCAATTTTAACCTCTAGGCAGAAATCACTTATGTTCCGACCAGATATATTATATTTCAGCGGGATGAAACAATTTAAAGATAAAATTCACAAAAAAATAGAACATGTGATTATTTACTTACTACACTTAGGCAGGGTGAACGCTTATTGCTCACTACCGCCATCGTTCTGCTTCCATTACCACCCCGTTAATTATGAAGGCGCGAACTTCATCACACCCATTCACATTGCGATACTCTTCCTGTCGACAGCTGATGGGAGCCATCATTTTCGCCCTGGGTCTGTGGATCCGATTCGATGAGGACTTCCAGAAGTGGGTGAAGGGCCTGGGCATGCAGCACTACTGGACCGGCATCTACATCCTCATGTTCATCGGCCTGATCGTCATGGTGGTCAGCTTCTTCGGCTGCTGCGGCGTCATCACCGAGGCACGCTGGATGCTCAAGGTCAGACGGACGGGATGGCTGAAAAGAGGAGGGTTCTCCAGCTTATTCCTAGCGGCCAGGATGGCCCGTCGTAATGACAACTTTGAACTACTTATGCTACAACTTGCATAAATTTACATTATATTGCAACCGTATTAACAAATTTATATTGAAACTGGCTAGCTCCTTGTTTATATTCATCATATACCTAATCGTTGTCATTTTTTATGTTATTGAGTTTGAATATCTCAAATACAATCAATGAAAGCAAATGGCAACGAATTTGCTGGGGCACCAAAAGTTTTCAAAATTACTAAGCTATTGTTGATTAAATTGCGATAAAAATGACGATGTCATCTGTCACCACAGATCAGTCTCACAGTCTCCCCCTTCCCTCCCCCCCCCGGCACCCCCAGGTTTTTGTGCTGCTTCTGGCCGTCTGCTTCGTTTTCGAGATGGCCGGTGCCGCCTACACCCTCTCCAATGGCATCTATCACTCCAAGATATACCCGTGGCTACAGAACCAGCTGACGGGCATGGTGGCACGCTACTCCTACGACAAGGATGCGCGCTGGGTGCTCGACATGATTCAGGTAACGTTGCGACTTGGGTTCGATTCCCGTCGCTGGCAGGTACTTTGCGACTAACGGTTTGAGTTTCAATGCTGAGGAAATGCAAATGCGGTTAAATTTAGATGCACAATCAAATTAATCAAGCGTACTTCGTTTTGTTCATCAGCGCTCAAATTGGAGCGTTTATGGTTATTTTCTCATTAAATTTTGTTGGTGCATTCATTTTCATCATTG